>NC_142496.1:23948264-24117596 GCF_965113065.1 Corylus avellana
AAATGGAGAAAAGAGAAAAGAAGAGAGGAGAGAGCTGGGGGGGAGAGAGCTGACCATATAATTTTAATTGAAAAATAATTTAAATTAATAAATTTTTTAATTAAAAAAAAATTTTAATTAAAATATTTTTTTACTGGCCAAAATTTTTGACGTGGTAGTGTTGCCACGTCAAAACCATTTTTGACGTGGCAAAACTGACACGTCAAAAAAATTTTGACGTGCTAAAATTCAGCACGTCAAAAATATTTTTGACGTGGCAAAATTGACACGTCAAAAATGTTTTTGACGTGGCAACACTGCCACGTCAAAAATATTTTTTTTAACGTGTTACTCCCGACACGTCAAAAGTTTTTGACGTGTCACTGTAGACACGTCAAAAACCCCAGTTTTTTGACACCTACCCTTTTAACGGTCGATAAACGTCAAAAACGACGCGTCAAAAGAGGTTTTTGACGTGTCAATACCATTGACACGTCAAAAATCCCTAGTCAAAAACTAGCTCCATTTTTGTAGTGTATATAACATTAAAGAGGGTGGATCATGGATGGGTTTGAGACTTACAACAAAAGTCGTAGTAATGTACATCACATCGAGCCAGGGAAAAGAAGCAGCCACTCAAACAAGCAAGCAAGAGGAGTTTTGAGAACAGATCACCGCCCATCTTCGAATCTTAAGCCAAATTTTCGTATACTACTTGGCAAACATTATGTTATTGTCTTATTTATATATTATTGTCTTTGGGTTGTTTTGAAATGCGGTTGGGTTGTGTTGACTTCTTGTTATATAACTACCTGCGGCCTGCATGCACTGTACCCGAATAGATCCTCCGTACGTGAGGCTTTGTTTGGGAATGCCATTTTTTGGTTTTGAACTCAATTCATTTTTGAGTTTTTTTTTTTTTTAGTGTGAATATGGAGGAGAAAAAAGAGTTGAGATTATGTTTGGATAGTAATTGATAAAATTAAGTAAAAATTATAAAAATACAAATAATTAAAAAAAAATTATTAAAATATTAAAAAAAAAACAAAATTAATTTTTTTAAAAAAAAATTAGAGGCAATTTTGAATCACCCCTAGGGGTGGCCAAACTACCACTGAGGGGTGGATCAGCCACCCCAGGTGTCTAAAGGTGGCTGAGTCACCACCAGAGGGTGGATCGACCACCCCCGAAACTAATGGGGGTGGTTGAGCCACGCCCAACAGTTACTTGGACATGGTCGATCCATCCCTAATGCATGGATTGACCACTCCCGAAACTAATGGAGGTGGTTCAGCCACCCCTAACCATTACTTGGGGGTGGTTTGCCACCCCCAAATTAGATGGGGTGGCCAAACTACCACTGAGGGGTGGATCAGCCACCCCAGGTGTCTAAAGGTGGCTGAGTCACCACCAGAGGGTGGATCGACCACCCCCGAAACTAATGGGGGTGGTTGAGCCACGCCCAACAGTTACTTGGACATGGTCGATTCACCCCTAATGCATGGATTGACCACTCCCGAAACTAATGGAGGTGGTTCAGCCACCCCTAACCATTACTTGGGGGTGGTTTGCCACCCCCAAATTAGATGGGGTGGGGTGTGGCTGAGCCACCCCCATTAGCTTCGGCCTTCGGGAAAGGCTGATCCTTTACTGGGGGGTGGATTGGTCACCCATAGATTTTTAGGGGTGGTCCAACCACCACCTAGGGTGTTCCGGCAACCCTAAATTTATTTATTTATTTATTCAATCTTTATTTATAATTTTTATTCATTGGGTTGAAATTTTAATAAAAATAAATAAACTTTATATTGTGATACATTAACACTTTTATACGTAACCCATTTAATTTAAAATACCTCATTCTCACTTTTGTACCCTTTTAAACTAGAATAATTCCCATTAAATGCACAAGTTCAATAAAAAAAAAAAAGTATTTTATTTAATATCATAAAATAATAATAATAATAATAATAATAATAATAATATACATATTTTTTTATTTTGTTAGATTTTATCTATTTTTACAAGCTCCACTGGTTCAAGAGTTCCCAAATCAATTCGAACACAAACCACAACTCTCTCTCAAACGTGACAAAGGTGGGACCACATTATCACGTGCAAAACAACTTTTATATATTTATTTTAATGTGTACTGCGAAGCAATTATTATATTGTCGGTATCTTTTCGTTCAACTTATTAGAAAAAAAAAAAACAAAAACAAAACTAAAACTTATTGACAAGCAACTTTAACAAAATTTAAATTTTTAAATTTTAAAAAAATAATAATCCTTATTGATAGGCAATTTTGCGAAAGATAAAAGAAAGAGAAATGATTTGTGTTAATAATTTGTTCATATTTTTTTTATATTTTTTTACAAATTTAATAGATCAACCATTAGAATTATGAGATTTACTATTGACTAATGTGAATTGAAGTGTATATATATATATATATTTTTTTTTTTGATTTTTTTTTTTAAAAAAAAATTTAATTAGGTGGCCTGCTTTGAATTTCTTCAATCCTCTAAACTATCTCTCCATCTTCAACAGCTTTTCATCTCCAAAATTTCTCAGTTGTTCCGAGTTCTGTTAGCTCCGAGGGTGGCGCCAATAATAACGTTGATTTTTAAGGTAAGATCGATTGCCCCCAAAAAAACTGATTTAAGGTTATCTCATATGCCATTAAATTACAATGTTACTTTTGCCACACATATTACATTATTGCTTGCGTAGCGTCTCAATCATTTAGCCAACAATTAAACCCTCTATAGCTATGTTTGCCAGGAGAAGGGTCCGGCACTGTAGCTGGAACGGCACTGTTCCAGCTACAGTGCCAACTGACATGTGGCAATAAAATTGACTTTTTAATTGTTATTTTATTTTTTATTTTTTTAAAGCAAAATATTAAAAAAAAAAAAAAAAATTATGAGGAAGAAGATGGGGTGGTTCCATCCAACCCTTGGCCAAAATGGGGTGGCCCGGCCACCCCATTTTTGGCCAAGGGGGTGGCTGGAGCCACCCCCTGGCCGATCTGGGGGTGGTCGAACCACCCCCGTGGCCAAGGGGGTGGTCTGGCCACCCCCTTGGCCAAAAAAAAAGAAAAGAAAAGGGGACCGAGTGCATTTGGGGGTGGCCAGACCACCCCCAAGGGGCTGGGGTGGTTTCGGTCACCCCACTCCGGCCGTATGGGGTGGCCAAAACCACCCCAGCCCCTTGGGGGTGGTCCGGCCACCCCCAAATGCACCCGTTCCCTTTTTTTTTTTTTTGGCCATGGGGGTGGTCGAACCACCCCCAGATCGGCCTGGGGGTGGCTCCAGCCACCCCCTTGGCCAAAAATGGGGTGGTCCGGCCATTTTTCCGCCAATACCCCTCCTCCAATATCCACCTTTCCTCATATCGAAAGTTTTTCCGCCCACGCCCACTCGCTTCATGTCCAAACAAACATAAAGTAAGTGGGGCATGATCGGAGCAAATTATGGCTTCTACCATCACCTCAACATTCAGAAAAAGCTCCCTCCATTCGGAATTTACCACCCCTCTATCCAACCGTTCCTTGATAAAAAGTGCACGTTCTTGACAATTACTCCAAGTAAACTTTGGACCCCGATAGCCAAGATCGGAAAGTTTGCAAGTCTCTAGAGTTTGCCGGAAAGCTGCCATTTTGCTATTTGGCCGACCACTCCCCCCCCCCCCCCCCCATTTTTCCGATGTCGTCACAATTTCATTAAAATCTTCGATGCAAACCCACGGAGTAGGGTCCATTTGGGCTAGATATTTGAGTAACGCCCATGCCTCAACACGCTTAGATACGTCGGGATGACCGTAGAAGCCTGTAAATTTCCATGGATTTCCTTCACATGACAATTTAACCAAGCCATTGATATGACGTTGGCTAAAATTCTGAATATCCACAAAAATTCCATCGCCCCAAAACAAGGCTAAACCACCACTCCTACCCACGCTATCCACCACAAACATGTTAGAAAGGCCTAGCTTACACCGAATAACCTCCATCTTTTCTTTTCGTAACTTGGTTTCCATTAAGAAAACCATTGTGGGCTTCTTTTGCTTCACTATCCTGCAAAGCTCTCTAACCGTCCGAAGGTTCCCAAGCCCTCGGCAGTTCCAGCTAATTATTTTCATTGCGGTCGGCGGGACTGCCCCGCAGTCTCCGCCATCCCCGAACCATTAGTTGTATTAGCCAAAGAGAGTTTGCAAACTTTCGCTACTGCATTCGACAATTTTATTTCTCCTTTTGAGTTCCTTTTCTTCCGTGGCACCTCTACTAGACTGGTGCATTTTTCTATGGGCAAATCAAGTTCCCCATGGTGTTTCTTTTTCGATAAACCAGAAGCAGATCTGCACCATGGTGCAGAGATATTGTATCTCTGCACCATGGGGTGCAGAGATGGTGCGATCTCTGCACCACCATGGTCTTCTTCCTCGATCTTCTTCTTCTCTTCTTCTTTTTTTTTTTTTTTTTTTTCCTTCTGCTTCTCTTCTTCTCTTCTCCCTTTCTTTTTCTTTTGCAGCTTCTCTTATTCTTCTCTTCTCCCTTTTTTTTTCTTCTGCAGCTTCTTTTCTTCTTCTCTTCTCCCTTTCTTTTTCTTCTTCTCTTCTCCTTTTCTTTTTGTTCTCCTTCTTCAGCCTAATTTCTTTGATCTGCCGTGGAGAGAAGGGAGCTAGAGGAGAGAGAGAGAGTATGGGAAAAATAAATGAGGAGGGAAGAATAAAAAGAAGAAAAAAGTAGAGGAAAAATAAGAAGAGGAAAAAATTTCAAAATTTCGGGTTTTTTGTTTTGTTTTGTTTTTTGTGAAAAATAAGAAGAGAAAATTCTGACGTGCTATTTTTTAGCACGTAAAAAAATGCTACTGTAGCAAAAATTATATACTGTTTGCCATGTCAAAAAATATCAATTTTTTTGTAGTGCATATTATGCCCTGAAAAACTGCTGCCATGCATATTTCTAGTACCAGATTCAAAGCTAAGAGAAAGTTGTATAGATATCAATAGAAATTGCCATTGATGAAAGTTATATATATATTTTCACTCAAGCCAGACTGACAACGACAAAGACGAGACTGACAACGACAATTCCAAGAGCAGTCGGCCACATTACTCAAAAGTAGATGTGTTTTTTTGATAAAGGTGGGAAAACACAAAAATAATTGAAAGCATGCATATTGTACGTTTGGTTGTCAAATGTCATGAATAAGAAAATTGATAGTGAATCCTATCCTGTTCCTGTGCATATGCAAAAAGAAAAAGACGAAAATGGGCTACGCTTTTTTCACATTTGTCCGAGATTAGAAGGTCATTTGTGGTTCGATCTTGATGCAATTTTAGAGTGTCGCTCTTGACGACGAGTGCTGGTGTCGATCGTTAAAATTTCTCTCCAGTTGCTTGGTTGCTAATACCTACTTAGTGAAATCTTTCTTTATTCTTGTTGGAATCCACTTTAGGGTGATGAATTTATGTTTAATCCAATAATGAATGTATTCTTGATGTGGTGATAACCTCTAGATATTTTCATAGGAAAGACAATTGTAAATTCATTATTGTTGATAGTGAAAGATTTAACTGGACTAGGTCCCGTGGTTTTTACCTTCACATTAGAGGGTTTTCCACGTAAAAATCTTGATATCTTACTTATGGGTTTGCTTGATTATTATTTTGTTATTGTGACTATTTAATTTGCATAAAGAGGGGTAGATTAACTCCGCTGAGCATCTGAAATTTGTGTTCACCCCTAACAAAGTGGCATCAGAGCCTTTAGTTCATTGTTCGTGTGGAGTTCTTGTGTGAATTAAATGGAATAGTCATCTAACAGCATGGTTAAACTCACAACTTACAATTATTCAATTTGGAAGATTAGGATGGAAGATATTTTGTATTGCAAGGAATTGTTTGACCTCATTGAGTTGAAAGGTGTCAAACCAATTATTGCAACCAACGATGATTGAATAGGAAAGCCGTTTGATATTAGGCAGTGGGTTGATCAAAGTGTCTTTCATCACGTAGTTAAAGAAGTTGATGCTTACAATCTTTGGCATAAGTTGGAGAGTCTTTATGAATAAAAGACTGTTCAAAACAAAGCTTTTGTGATAAGAAGGCTTGTAAATTTGAAATACAAAGATGGACATAGTGTTACAGAGCATCTGAGTAATTTTCAGGGAATGTTGAACGAGTTGTCTACCATGAAACTTGCACTAGATGATGAGGTGCAAGCATTACTTGTGTTGAGTTATTTGCTAGACAGTTGGGAAACCTTGGTGGTGTCGCTCAGTAACTCGGCTCCCAATGGTGTGATAACTATGGGTATAGTAAAAGACAGCATGTTCAATGAAGAGGCAATAAGAAAAGAACAAGGTATTTATTCTCATTCAGATGCACTTGTTATAGAAAGGCGGGGGAGAAGTAAAAGCAGAAAACCTCATAGGTATGACAGTCGTGACAAGTCAAGAGGAAAGTTCTATTTAAAAATAGTCATAAAATGTTTTCACTGTGGCAAGCGTGGGCATATAAGAAGAGATTACAGAAAGTTTAAAAGGGAACAGTTGAAAGGAAAAGACGAAGAACGTCAAGAAGAAAAAGACACTGCAGCAGTTGTATCTGATGGTGATGTAGTATTTGCTTTTGATGAAGTTTATGCTAGTCTCGCATGTGATGAATCTATGTGGGTAGTTGATACAGCAGCATCTTTTCATATTACTCCACATAGAGATTTATTCTCTTCCTACACCAGTGGCGATTTTGGTTGGGTCAAAGATGGGAAATGAAGCAAAGTGTAAAGTTGTGGGCATGTCAGATATATAGCTAGAAACTAACATTGGGTGCAAATTGATTCTCAAGGATGTCAGACATGTTCCTGAAATGCGCTTCAACTTGATTTCTATTGAAAAACTTGATGATGAAGGCTACCACAATTACCTGGAGGTGGACAGTGGAAACTAAGCAAGGGTTCTCTAATCTTAGCAAGGGGAATGCGATCATTACAAGAAAAACAAGGTTTACTGTTAGACTAGTTAAGGGAATGCGATCATTACAAAAAAAACAAGGTTTACTAACGCTTGGAATAGAGTCACTTTAATAAAACATCTCCTTATAGGGACATTTTACTGTGTAAACGACACAAAATAAAATTAGCAACGCCTGCACAGAAAAACGTCCCCTTAATTCGGGGCATTCCAATAGGGCATGCCCCAATTTAGTTAATTAAGTGTGCCGGCCTGGCAAGCGCCCTTAATTCGGAAAGCCTGCTATCTAGGCGCCCTTAAGCACCCCTAATTAAGGGCACTTGGATAGCAAGCGCACTAAAATTATTGTTAGTTATATAGGGGAATTAGCTGCTCAAACATTAAGTTATATAAAAATAACTTGAACACAATAAATGATAAAAGATAAAGGAAGAACAACATAAAATTTGAAATTCTAATGTTGGCTTATCTTTTATCCTTTAATGTTGGCTTATATAACTTAAACACAATAAAAATTATTTTATGTTGTTCTTCCTTTATCTTTTATCCTTTTATAGGTGAACTATTTGCTCAAACACAATTCATTACCACTACAAGAATTTAGGTCTTTAGGGGCGACTTCGAGTCGACCCTAAAAGTCCTAAAGTGGACGCTGTTGACAACAACGTCGACTTTTGGACTCTAAAGGTGTTGACGCTAATAATCCGACCCTAATGATCAAATGTGTGATTATCAGCGTCCACTTAAAGTCGACCCTAATGATTACCTTTAGCGTCCACTTTATCGACAATTAGTAACCCGCCACGACCCAAATGCGACATGTTTAATAAATGGGTCGATCTGTTTGACCCATTTGGACCCAACTGCAACATATTTAATCCATTTGACCAAACCCAACACAATTAGTTTGACCTATTTCAACATGTATTTACTATATAAAATATATATATAATTTCACAAACAGGTTAAGTAGGCCAACTTGTTTTTAAAATGAAAAATGAAGTTATACTATACTTAAATAATGTGACATGTAAGGATTATTAAATGAATATTTGAATAGAATTGTAATATATATAACATTAAAGAGGGTGGATCATGGATGGGTTTGAGACTTACAACAAAGTCGTAGTAATGTACATCACATCGAGCCAGGGAAAAGAAACAGCCACTCAGACAAGCAAGCATGAGGAGTTTTGAGAACAGATCACCACCCATCTTCGAATCTTCACACTACAAAAAAACAATCAATTTCTGATGTGGCTACAAAACACGATTTTTGCTACGTCACTAATTACTGACGTGGCAAAAAATGCTACGTCAATAAATATTTTTCTGACGTGGCAAAGTTGACAAAATGTTTATTGACGTCAATAAATATTTTTTTGCTACGTGCTATTTCTGACGTGTTAAAATACCACGTCAGAAATTTCTGACGTAGTTAAATGCTGGCACGTCACTAAAAAAATAGCAGGATATTCAACTTTTTCCCTCTTCTTTTATTTCCCCACACTCTCTCTCCTCTCTCAATCTCCCTCTTCTCTCTGCATGGCTAGCTCCTTCTAGAGGGAAGAAGAAAAAGAAAAGGAGAAGAGAAAAAGAAGAGAAGCAGCTGAAGAAGACGAAAAAGAAAAGGAGAAGAGAAGCAAAAAAAAAAAAACGGAGAAGAGAAGAAGAAGAAGAAGAGAAGATAAGAAGGTTTTTTGGGTTTTTGAAGATTTGTTGGGTTTGACATTTGGGTTTTTGATTTTTCATGTTTATTTTTTGATTTGGGTTTTTGATTTTTTGAAGATTTTTTGGGTTTGGGTTTTTGAAAATGTAGAAAAGAAGAGAGGGAGAGCATGAGAAACGAAATTGGTGAATTTTTTTAAAAAAAACAATTATCTTAATTGAAAAATAATTTAAATTAATAAATTTTTTAATTAAAAAAAAATTTCCAGAAAAAATTTTAAAAAAGAAAAATTATTTTTTTAAAAATGTACTGATGTGTTAAAATATAACACGTCAATAAATTTATTGACGTATCAAAATTGACACGTCAGTAAATTTTGACGTGTCAAACAATAACACGTCAGTAAAAAAATCTTATTGACTCCTATGTTTTTGACCTTCAACACACATCAGAAAAGTTTTCTAACGTGTCAGACACCAGGACACGTCAGAAAACTCTGGTCGGGAAAAAAATGATTTTTTGTAGTGTCAACTCAATTTTCGCATACTACTTGTCTACTTGGCAAACAATATTATTTTGAGAAATGCTAAAATGCAATCATTTCCCCACATTTAGCCCATCAAATGCTGATGTGGCAGCCCCTCTTATTAGTTTATTATTAAAAGTCTATAAAATTTTAAATCAAAATTAAAAGAATAAAATACTAACTAAAAAATAAAAAAGAAATTGCAAGGGGTGGCCGGGGGCCAAATATATATATATATATATTTAATTTTTTTTATTTAGCCCTTCGGGGTGGCTGAACCACCCCCAAGGGCCATTTCATTCTTAAAATGGGTTTCGGCGATCCACCCCCAAGGGCTATGGGGGTGGCCCCAAGTCCCCAACCGCCTATTGGGGGTGGCCGAAGCCACCGGCCACCCCCATGGCCCATTACCCCCAAGGGCTAAATCAAAAAAAAAATTTGACCCTTGGGGGTAGCCGGCCACCCCTTGCAATTTCTTTTTTATTTTTTATTCTTTTAATTTTGATTTAAAATTTTAATAATAAACTAACACTACAAAAATGGTGTGAATTTTTTACGTTGAGTTTTTGACGGGGGGTTTTTGACGTTTTTCAACCGTTAAAAGGGGGGGTGTCAAAAAGCCCAGATTTTTGACGTGTCTACAGTGCCACGTCAAAAGTTTTTGACGTTTAAACACAGGCACGTCAAAAAGATAATTTTTGACGTGCTAAAACTGAAACGTCAAAAATTTATGACGTGTCAGTTTTGCCACGTCAAAAACTTTTTTGACGTGTCAGTTTTGCCATGTCAAAAACTTTTTTGACGTGTCAGTTTTGCCACGTCAAAACTTTTTTGACGTGGCAGTTTTTGACGTGTCACCCCGTTTGACACGTCAAAAAATATCTATATATATTTTTTTTTATATTGAAATATTGAAATAATTCCTGATTACAATATTTCCTGATTACAATATTCCAATACAATAAATCCAATTCCAATATTCCAATATTTCTAATATCCAATACATAATCCAATCAATAATCTACATACATAATGCAATCAATAATCCATATACATAATCTAATAATCCAATAATCCAATAATCCAATCCACATATATAATCCAATAATCCAATCCATTAATCCAATACAATCCATTAATCCACATATTCCGATACATAATCCACATAATCCAAAACCCAATACAATATCAAATATCTAATACATAATCCAATCAATAATCCACATAATCCAATAATACAATCCATTATTCCCTTACCCCCTATCAATGTGGTCAAATACCAAACCCGGAGGGTGGCGCTGGTTATTACGGCACACCTTACAGGGGCAGTGACTTTTTCCATCAGGGATTCTACAGTTCCTAACTGCAAAGTCTACGAATGATCTATACCCGTCTCTGTATTCCCTCGTACCCCTAGACTTTGTCATCCAACTCTTGTCCATAACTTTTGTTACTGGAACCGTAACTGAATAAAATAAATCTAAGTTAGTTAGTTAGATGTTATTATCTTTTTTTTTTTTTTTTTTTTTTTTGTGTTTTTCTTTAAGTACATCGTTTCAAATTTTTGTTTACTTTTAACAAAGAAACACATACATTTAGTATTAATTATAACATCTACATAATCTAAAATTGCAAAACCTAAACAAAATTAAGGTCCAAATTTAAAAACATTTGACATGCCACATGGGGACCGTAGATAAAATATATGTGGCTATCTTATGCGCTATCTATTTTTTTGTTCTCCTTTTTTTATGACATTTACATAATCTAAAGTTGTAAGACGTATTTCTCAAAAAAAAAAAAAAGTTGTAAGACGTAGATTTTTTTTTTTTTTTTTATATGTGGACCCTAAATAAATTAGTTATAGGTAACTAGCTAGGTTAAATGTTGGTTTTCTTTTTTCCGTTTATTATAACATTTCGTTGTTCCTTACTTTCTTTTTATATCTTAGCATTTATGAATATATTCTAAATTTACAAAATCTAATCATTAATTAACGACCAAAATAGATATGCATTTCTTATTTGTCACGATAATATGCAAAAGCATAACCTACACAAAATATGGGTCTAAATATAAATGCAAATTAATGTTCAAAAAAATTATTTCAAACTATGAGGGTACGTAATTTTGCATGCATGCACGCAAATACATTAAACAATATTTTCACCATAAACAAAACATATATGTAAAACAAGTATACTTGTTTGAAATTAATTAATTAATTAGCTAACATGTAAAAAGAATTTGCTAATATAACTACAACAACAATATATAATTGCAATAATTAATTACCTAACAAGTAATACACTGTAAATTGCATATTTATATAATTTATTTATCTATATAAATAAATAAATAAATTAGTTTAAATATATTTACCTGATTTTTGAATAATTTATATTTATATAACCCTATTCCGAATATATATATATAATCAATAATTATATATATATACCTGATTTTTGAGACTGCGTCGGAGAAGGCTTGGTCGCCGGAGGGAGCAGCGGCGGTGACGGGCGCCGGTGAGAGAGAGAACCACCGAGAGAGAGAGAAAACGTGAAAAGACCTGGCTGAGAGAGAGGACGCGGGTGATCACCGAGAGAAATGTTGCAGAGAAAGAAAGAAGAAAATATATTTTGAAAATGGGTTTTGAAAATATGGGTTTGCAGCAAGAAGACGCGGGGGAGAGAAAGAAAAAACAAAAAACAAAAAACAAAAAAAATTTGAAAATGGGTTTTGAAAATATGGGTCTGCATCAAGAAGACGTGGGGGAGAGAGAAAGAAGGAAGAAGGAAGAAGAAAGAAGAAAGAAAGAAAGAAAAAAAATAATAAAGCTGGGAAGGCAGCTGGCGTGCACGCCTTCCCGAGGTTGTTTTTGACGTGCCACATGGCATGTCAAAAACTTTTGACGTGCCAAATGTGGCACGTCAAAAATTCTACCTATATTTTAATTTTTTTTTTATTATTATAAACATAAAATTTTAATTAGAGAATAATAATTAATTGCCACATTTTAATTTTTTTTTTTTAAATTTAATATTACTAGCTAGACTGATTAGAGAATAATTTTAATATTACTATCATTTTTTCACCTTATATAACTAATTAGAGAATAAATAATTTAATATCCATACAATATTACTAGACTGATTTATGCATGATAATTAATATCATATTCAAATTAATATTAATGAAATGGTTGATTATATTAATTAATTGGTATACAATATTAGTATGATTATGCACGCATGATAATTTCCGGGCTTTATTAATATAGCATGATTATGTTTAATTAGTGTACATTAATTATATAATATACATGTGATATTAATTAATTGATATGCATGTGATATATATACGTATACATATATACCAAGTAATTTATACTAATATGATAAACTATAATTTTCCTATCCAATCAAAATTAATTTTGTACGCCAATTAAAATTAATTGTTTTTTAATACATATTTTTTATATCAATTATTACCTAATTATTTACAACTAAACAATTTATTTTTTTTGACGTGCTGGTTAGACACATCAAAAACTTTTGACGTGTTATGTTTTTGACGTGTTAGGATAACACGTCAAAAACTTTTGACGTGTCAAATAGGCACGTCAAAAACTTTTGACGTGTTAAAATACAACGCGTCAACAATATTTTTTTTGACGTGTCTACTTAGACACGTCAAAAGTTTTTGACATGTTGGTTAGACACGTCAAAATGTTTTGACGTTTTAACTACAACACGTCAAAAACATATAAAATTATATTTAATTATATTTATTTTAATTTTATTAAGATTATATATTAAATTATAGTTCTATTAAAATTATATTTACCCTGTCATATAATTTCTATTAAAAATTATATTTATTCTATTATATAATTTTCTTCTTCTTATATGTCCACATTATCCATACAGCACAATTACAATTAATTAGAGAATAAATAAATTAGTATTCTAGATGTATAGATAATTAGATGTATCCACTCACCGACCACATATTTTGTGTTGGCCGAGTTAATGTGAGGTTTGCGGGTCTTATAACATAAATGTATTGAGTAGTTTTAATATATATTTTTTAAAAATTAATATGGCCAGCCATCATATTAATATTATAACTAGACTGATATATGCATGATAATATCACACACACACACACACACACACACACACACACACACATATATATATATATATATATATATATATATATATATTAATTGGCATGCATGTGATATATATATACGTACGTACACATATATATATATATATATACCAAGTAATTTATACTAATTAATATGATAAACTTAATTTTCCTATCCAATCAAATTTAATTTTTTATGCCAGTTAAAATTAATTGTTTTTTAATACATATTTTTTATATCAATTATTACCTAATTATTTACAACTAAACAATTTATTTTTTTTGATATGCTGGTTAGACACGTCAAAAACTTTTAACGTGTAAAATAGGCACATCAAAAACTTTTGACGTATTAAAATACAATACGTCAATAATATTTTTTTTGACGTGTCTACTTAGACATGTCAAAAGTTTTTGACGTGGCAAACATAAGTTACTGTTTGCCACGTCAAAAAACATCTATTTTTTTGTAGTGTAATAAGAGGGCCTGCCACATAGCATTTGATGGGCTAAATGCGGGGAAATGAATGCATTCTAGCATTTCCCTATTATTTTCTTGGCTTATTTATATAATATTATCTTTGGCTCCCAGGTTGTCTTGAAATGCTGTTGGGTTGGGATGACTTCTTGTCGGTAGTGTTTGCCAAGAGGCCAGGCCCAGGGCTGGCACTATAGTGCATTTTTAAGAATATGTGTTTGATTAGTTTTAGTTAAAATATTTTGTGGAGAAAAGTAAAAAAATATATTTTAGAAGAAAAAATATAAAAAATTTGTTTTGTAATAATTTTTTTATTTGAATAATAATAATAATAATAATAAAAATTGATGTAATATAAAAATTAAGAATATTATGATTAATTTTGAGGTGAAGATAATTTTTTCTTTTTGAATTGAGGAAGAGGCCGGATAGAGTACAAGTCCGTTTAATTGACAAACACTGCCGTCAATTACCTGCAGCCCGCAGGCTAGGCCCGCATGCACTGTATCCGAATAGATCCCGGCCTCCGTACGTAACGTACTTTAGTCTCTACCTAATAGTATTTGTGCTTGTATGGTGGACATGTAGCTGAGACGAAGCCTTTTGCAGGAGCCTCAATTTGCCATTTGTATCACGTGCATGCTATACATCGATCAACTACAATAAAAGGGCATCAAGCCTGCACCGCTGCAACTTGGGACAAACTTTCTATGACTTTGTTTACCAAAAAGTCATAGAAATGGACATGACTTTCAACCCAGAAACTTTATCATCTTATCTTTGTTGCTGAGTTTTTTTCCTACATGATATTCACCTTTTAGATTTATTCTGTAAAAGCCATAAGCAAATAAATGACCAAGCAAACTTTAAATCCTTATGTCAGACGAGTAGCTATTAACAAACTGTCTTCTACTTATCTTCTTTTCTATTCAACTCATGTAGAAATAATATAAAATTTAGGGTGGTTTGCTCACTCCTAAGCTGCCGCAAAAAAATAAACAAGTAAACTTAAAATTCTTCTATGATGAGTAGCTATTAACAAACTGTCTTCTGCTTATCTTCCCTTGTATTCAACTCCAGCAAAAATAATATAAATTTAGGATGGTTTGCCCACTCCTGGGGCCACAAATAAATAAACAAGCAAACTTGAAATCTTTCTATCAGACAAGTAGCTATTAACAAACTATCTTCTAGGTATCTTCCCTTCTATTCAACTCCAGTAGAAATAATATAAAATTTAGGGTGGTTTGCCCACCCCTAGCCCCATAGAGGTTGGGGGTGGCCAAGGGTGGCAGCCCCACCGCTGGCCACCACTTCAATTTTTTTTTTTTAAAAAAAATTAAATTAATATGTTGACGTGGCAAAACGATGCATATAGTTTGGGACTGACGGACGTTAAACATTTGAGGGAAAATCTAATGGTAGGAATTTTTTTTGCATTTTCGTTTGACCAGGGGAGTAACAATTCGAAAAAAAAATAAATAAAAAAATAAAAAAAAATAAAAAAAAATACAACTTAGGAATTTTACAGTTGTGACATGTTGACTCAGAGATTTATAATATATTTACCCAAAAATTATATATATATATATATATTTCTGTTTTCTTGCTTTCTATGTTGTAAACAAAGCTTTAAACCAAAAACTCCTTTTTTTTTTCTTTGTTTTTTTCTTTTTTGTAAGAATAAGTATCTTTGCAAAAGTGAAGCAAAAAAAATTTGTACTTAAATTTTTTTTCTAGGTTCCTCGATAACTTGCCATTTTTTTATATATGACATTTTTGAAGCGTTTCAATATTTAAAAATAGCATAAATTTCATAATTTGAGAAAAACTACAGTTTTAAGAGTCATCCAACAAAAACTAGGTTCCCATTTAATAATAATAATAATAATAATAATAATAAACATTTTTGCAAAAAAGTAGGTGAGTGACATTATTTAAAAAACATATTGAGCCAACAATTAAACCCTTTATATGAGAAAAGTAAAGTATGAGATCATTGCTTGCGTAGCGTCTCAATCATGCGTGGCAATCATGATTGAGACGCTTAGCGCGAAAAAATCAACGTGCTTTATAAAAACAAGCTGACCCATGCAAGTAGCTGTCATGTGTATTTTGTCCCATATTTTTCCGATGTTTTCTCAACCTAGTAGATCTTTTATTTTTGTCAGTGTTGAAATAATGGGTGTTTTAACCGCTAATTGTTTTTGAAGGCGATTAAACAAAATTACTAATTGTTTAAGATGGTGTGATTAGTGGCTTTACGATTTTAAAAAATCACTAACCACTAATAGCATATATATATATATATATATATATATATATATCGACATTGTTTTTGTGTTTAAATATTAAAAAAACGTATAAAAATCTAGAAGCGATGTGTTGTGTTGTTTTGTTTTTTTTTTAGAAAGCGGTTAGCGGTTAATCTCTAAAGCAGTTAGCGGATTTTACTAACCACCTAAGTGGTTAGAATTAGTGGTTTTAGTCAATAACTACTAACTGTAACTTTCTTTTCACTCATAATTTTTATATTCCGATAAATTGGTGACAAGACATCAAGGCTATAAATAACTCTCAAAACACTAGGGTCTATTTGGCAAAGGCTTTTAGCTTTTTCATTGTAACGAAAATTAATTGATTAAAAAAGTAAGAATGTTTGGAATGAAATAATAAAAATATATAAAAAAATATATTTTATAATGATTTTTTTATTTAAATAATAGTAAAAAATATTAATATAATATAAAAAATAAAAATATTAGAAGTTGAATTTTTTGAAAAATAATATTGTTGTTTGGCATTATTTTTGTCCGCCACTTCTTTTAACTTTTTTCTTCTTTTAACTTTTTTGAAAAATGATTTGGCACTTTGTTTTTGGTCTTTTAACTTTTAGGGCCCCAACTTTTACTGTAGAGCCCACGCACGTGGCCAATAACCGTGGACCCCTCTTTCGATATGAATGCATCTTTTGTCCAAATTCACATTTTTGTTCTGCTGGCCAAGGCTAGGGTTTTATTTATTTTTATATATTATAAATGATAAACACAATTTAAAACAGAAATGAAATGTTTTATTACACAATGTTTGTAACAAAAATTATAGGGAAAAAATGTAAAATTAGTTATTATGGTTTACTTGATTTACAATTAGCTCATTGTGGTATCAAAATAAACTTAAAGGTCCGTGAACTATGCAAAAAAAATAATTTAGTCCCTACAGTTAAATTTCGTTTACTAATTTAACATATTCCATTAGTGTGACACTGACTTAAATCAGATAACTATCACAATTTTATTGCCTCTAACGTTTTACCTTATCAAAATTAGTTAAGTCAGTGAACGAAATTTGATTGTAAGGACTAACTTATTTTTTTGGCATATATCTCATGAACCTTTGAGTTCATTTTGATACAACCGGAAGTTAATTGCAAATTAGGTAAACTACAAGGACTAATTTTGCATTTTTTTCAAAATTATATCGGTAAAACTTCATAAATATGTATCAATATTGATATATTAATAACACATAGGTACTAAAAAAAAAAAAAAAAAAAAAGATTCTAAAAGTGTAGAGAACTAAAATCATTTAGTATAGAATCTGAATTGAACTTCTCAATTATTTTCCTTTCTATATAGATAACTAAATTTCTTGTAAAAAAATTCATTCAACATTTTATTGCAAAAATGGAAATAAGCACTATGACAGAAACAACTAACAAGCTGCAAGTTGAGTTACACAAAACAAGAGGTTTCTAACAAGCTACAAGTGATTTCCTAATAACATATGGAAGGATCAATAATATATAGTTCACTGTATGATCTAATTTCCTGTATAAAAACGCCAAATAGTTTATTGAAGAAACAATAATAATTAAAAAATTATCTTATAATACAAAAAATACAAGAGGTGAAGAACCTTGGGGGTGGTTTCGGCCACCCCCAAGTGCACCCGTTCCCTTTTTTTTTTTTTTTTGGCCAAGGAGGTGGCCGGACCACCCCCTTGGCCACGGGGGTGGTTCGATCACCCCCAGATCGGCCCGACCACCCCATTTTTGGCCAAGGGGGTGGCTGGAGCCACCCCATCTTTCCCTCATTTTTATTTATTTATTTTAATATTTTGCTTTAAAAAAAAAATTAATATGAAAAAGTCAAGTTTTTCTGCCACGTGTCAGTTGGCACTGTAGCTGGAACAGTGCCGTTCCAGCTACAATGCCGGGCCCTTCTCTTGGCAAACATAGCTAAGCTGACCCATGCAAGGAGCTGTCACGTGTATTTTGTCCCATGTTTTTCCCATGTTTTCTCAACCTAGTAGATCTTTTATTTTTATCAGTGTTGAAATAATGGGTGTTTTAACCGCTAATTGCTTTTGAAGGGGATTAAACAAAATTATTAATTGTTTAAGATGGTGTGATTAGTGGCTTTACAATTTGAAAAAATCGCTAACCACTAATAGCATCTATATATATAAAACGACATTGTTTTTGTGTTTAAATATTAAAAAAATGTATAAAAATTTAGAAGCATTGTGTTGTGTTGTTTTGTTTTTGTTTTTGTTTTTGTTTTTAGAAAGCGGTTAGCAGTTAATCTCTTAGGCCGTTAGCGGATTTTACTAACTACTTAAGCGGTTACAATTAGATTTTAACCAGTAACCATTAACTGTAACTGTCTTTTTACCCATAATTTTTATATTCCGATGAATTGGTGGCAAGACATCAAGGCTATAAATAGCTCTCGAAACACTCGGGTCTATTTGGCAAAGGCTTTTAGCTTTTTCACTATAACGAAAATTAATTGATTAAAAAAAAAAAAGTAAGAATGTTTAGTATGAAATAATAATAAAATATAAAAAAATTATTCTGTAATTATTTTTTTATTTGAATAATAGTAAAAAATATTAATATAATATAAAAAATAAAAATATTAGAAGTTAAATTTTTTGAAAAATAATATTCTTGTTTGGCATTATTTTTGTCCGCCACCTCTTTTAATTTTTTTTTCACGCACGCTTCCTTCCGAGTCCCGACGCCTGGAAAACTGATGTGGATGCTGTGGTACCAAATGATTTGGCACTTTGTTCTTGGTCTTTTAACTTTTAGGGCCCTACTTTTACTGTAGAGCCCACGCAGGTGGTCAATAACCGTGGACCCCTCTTTCGATATGAATGCATCTTTTGTCTAAATTCACATTTTTGTTCTGCTGGCCAAGGCTAGGGTTATATATATATATATATATATAAACACAATTTAAAACAGAAATGAAATGTTTTATTACACAATGTTTGTAACAAAAATTATAGGAAAAAAATGTAAAATTAGTCATTATGGTTTACTTGATTTACAATTAGCTTATTGTGGTATCGAAATAAACTCAAAGGTTCGTGAGCTATGCAAAAAAAATAATTTAGTCCCTACAGTCAAATTTCGTCGACTAATTTAACATATTCTATTAGTGTAACACTGACTTAAATTAGACAACTATCACAATTTTATTGCCTCTAACATTTCACCTTGTCAAAATTAGTTAAGTCAGTAAACAAAATTTGATTGTAAGGACTAACTTATTTTTTTGGCATATATCTTAGGGACTTTTAAGTTCATTTTGATACAACCAGGAGTTAATTGCAAATCAAGTAAACCACAAGGACTAATTTTTCATTTTTCCCAAAATTATATCGGTGAAACTTCATAAATCTGTATCAATATTTATATATTAATAACACATAGGTACTAATATAAAAACAAAACCAAAAAAAAAAAAAACCAAAAATGCAAAAAAAAAAAGATTCTAAAATTGTAGAGAACTAAAATCATTAAGTATAGAATCTGAATTGAACTTCTCAATTATTTTCCTTTCTATATAGATAACTAAATTTCTTGTAAAAAAAATTCATTCAACATTTTATTGCGAAAATGGAAATAAGCTCGGTGTTCACACTATGACAGAAACAACTAACAAGCTGCAAGTTGAGTTACACAAAACAAGAGGTTTCTAACAAGCTACAAGTGATTTCCTAATAACATATGGAAGGATCAATAATAGTTCACTGTACGATCTAATTTCCTGTATAAAAACGCCAAATAGTTTATTGATCGAAGAAACAATAATAATTAAAAAATTATCTTATAATACAAAAAATACAAGAGGTGAAGAACCTATTCATGGTATAAAAGAAAATTTCAATATAAAGTTGCAAATATATCCGCCACTGATTAATGTGTTATATATATGCCAAATGGTTGTAGTATATTATGTCTTGAATGGAAGCTTTGTTCTGAAATTGTACGTAATATTGTCAGACTCAATATTGTTGTGTCATGTGCGCGATATTGATTGAGAGGGTACGTAGGGACACATGCGAATTAATATGTCACGGTCCATGGTAAGTTTTAGGTGAGATGGTGCAAATTATGCATGCCAAATGTTTGTACTATATTATGCCCTGAAAAACTGCTGCCATGCATATTTCTAGTGCCGGATTCAAAGCTAAGAGAAAGTTAGATAGATATCAATAGAAATTGCCATGCATATTTTCCTTCATTTCTTTTTCAAAAGTCAAACTCCTTTTTTTTTTTTTTTTTTTTTTTTTCCATTACTAAACAATTCAAAGAAGCGAGACTGCAGACAACGATAAAGAGCAGTCGGCCACATTACTCAAAAGCAGATGAGTTCTTTTGATAAAGGCGGGAAAACACAAATAATAATAATTGAAAGCATGCATATTGTACGTTTGGTTGTCAAATGTCATGGATAGGAAAATTGTCAGTGAATTATCCTATCCTGTTCCTGTATATATGCACATGCATGGTGATGTACCAGATGGTGATTTAGTAGAGGCATATAAATCTTCTTTCTAACCATATATATAATGATGAAATAATGGATTTTTGTGGCACAAGAATCTTACCAAGACTATGACATTCTTGACTTTGAATTTTCACTCAAGCCAAACACTATTCTTACAGCTTCTTTCTTCCTCCAATCTAATCATCACAAGTATTACCCAAAAGAGCCTCCCACTTTTCTCACTTTTAAATTATGTCCATAAAATAAATAGTGACTAGGTGAAACAAAGGATTAACTATTGCAAACCAAAAGTAGATGCAGTACATCTTTGTACTTCATTTTTTTTTTGTACTAACAAAATATGATAAGCCATATAAAATCAAGCAAGCTCCTGCTTTGAATTTCTTCAATCCTCCTCTAAACTATGTCTCCATCTTCAACAGCTTTTCATCTCCAGAATTTCTCAGTTGTTCTGAGTTCTGTTAGCTCCAAGGGTGGCACCAGTAATAGCGTTGATTTAAGGTAAGATTGCCCCCCAGAAAACTGATTTAAGGTTATCTCAGTTCTCAGATGCCATTAAATTACAATGTTACTTTTCCCACACATATTACATTCTGTCAAATGCCCAACAGCTCTATCCTGGCCTGTTATCCGATTCCCATAGTCTGCTTTTGTCTTGTCAAAAGTTTCAACACTCTCTCTCTCTCTCTCTGTCTCCAGGCTGTCGAATGGCCCAATTCGATCTCTCTTTGCAATTGCCTATTTACCGCACGCTACATTCTTTTCTTCTCCTAACATTTTACATCTTCTTCTCGCTTTTTGCAGGGTTAGAAAAAAAAAAAAAAAAAAAGGGTAGATACGTAGTACTTTTTTTGTAATATTTGTAGTGAAAATCTCATGTTTTCATTGTACTTTTCAGAGATTACAATATTGTGAATAAAAGCAGGATATTCTTCCATCTATATTTGCTCCACCAATTGTTAGAGGGATAGCTGTATTTGCCAAGCGTTTAATTTACTGTTGACGTGATGTGCACATGTCATGAATGGAGGTTAATTTATTCATGCATAACGTCTTCGAGTTATCAATCATATTATTATACCGACATTAATTAAAATTGTTCTTC
The DNA here is from genome assembly GCF_965113065.1 of Corylus avellana. Classification (NCBI taxonomy): domain Eukaryota; kingdom Viridiplantae; phylum Streptophyta; class Magnoliopsida; order Fagales; family Betulaceae; genus Corylus; species Corylus avellana. The sequence goes on from NC_142496.1 coordinate 23,969,961, forward strand.
CCTCTAAAGTGCCTGTACAATTTTCAAAGTATTACCTTTTAATTAAAATAAGCACTTGTGGGTTACACACGCTGCATGTAATTTTAATGTTAAAATTCTCCTGCTTCATTTTGTTAATGTTAAAAAGTTATTTGTTTTTATCTTCCACGACAACGACGAGGCCTATTAATTAATTAATTAAAGGGTATCATCATATGTACTTATTTCAATACGTGATGTTAAAATTTTAGTTGACCAGTTGGAAAAAGGGCGTTGAAAGGCATAAAAGTATAACTTATGTACTAATAAATATATATTAAGAACTTTAATCTAGGTTGCTATGTTGTATATCTGAGTTGTTTCTTTGGTCGTTTTGTTGTAATTAATTAATATGGCATCGTGTATAATTAAGGCTTAACATAATCCCTGCCGCCTCGTATTCCATTACGCTATTTTTTTTAATTAAAAAAAAAAAAGAGAAAAGGAAAACAATAAAAAAAACAAGAAATATTCTTTCGACTTTTTTTAATTACAGCATATGGGGTGGGAACCTATTCCCACGTGCCACTAATTTTTCCACCTTCCAAATTTTATGACCACAAGTTTCAAGATACTTTATTTATTTATTTTTTGAAACTATGATACTTCTATTATTCTACAACACAATATTTGGGATGTTTGAGATTATTTTGTGACTTGACTGGAAAAAGAATGTGTGGAATTTTCATATTCGATGCAATATTAAATAAAATTCATAAACTTTATGAGTTAAATGAAATCAGTATATTTTATTTATAAAAAAAAAAAAAAATTATAGACTTTAAAAATTGATGATCACTTGACGTACACATCGCACTTAATTTTATATAACGCGCGTGAGGTGCCGACTCATGTAGAAAAAAAAAAAAGAAAAAAAAAAGTTGGCTAGCTTGCAGTAGAAGTCATAATATTAGAAGGTTTACTTGTGTCCTACTAAGAATGATGTGGTTATTAAAATTACTATTGGGCTTGTGATTGATCATTATTGAATTTTGATCAAATGATGATTTTAATAACCCCATCATTCTTAATATGAGACAAGTAGGCGTTCTAGAATTACTCTAATATTAGCCCTCGCCCGTTTGGGGATCCAAAATTTGTGATTCAATTGCTGAAAGGTGAAAACTCATGAACACCTTATCTCCCATGCTTTTCATAAGGTCTAAAGACTTCTAAAATATGTCCACGTGTCATTGTCAATTTTTATTTTTTTTTAACAAAATTTATTTAAAGGTGAATTCACTGTATCATGTCAGCATAGTAAAATAATTGTGTGATACATAAAATTATTCTTATTTTGTAATGAAAAATTATATATATATTTTTGCAACATCCTCTCCTTTGTTCAATCATATTAAACTCTAACTTACGAAACTGTCCTGACTAGCTCTTGGAGGTGTCCTAACCGAGTCTCGCAGGGACTTGACCAGGACCAACTCGAGACCCCACCGAATTTTCGGTTGAGTCTATCGATTTGAGAATGAGATGTTCAAACTCGAAAAGTCATTTAAGATTTTTAAAAATAAAAACAATTTTTCGAAAATTAGAGAAGAATTTTTGGTCAAACAAAAAATATTTTTCATTAACTATTATTATGTCGCACCAAACACTGAAAAATAGAAAAATAATTTTTCATAAATTATTTTAGGTCAAAACAATTGGAGCCTTAACAAATTAGTGAGCATGTGATTTTGACTTTACCTTTTTAGTCCTTCAAATATTTTCATGCACGTTTAATGGTGACAAAAATCTCAATTATAAATATTATTTATAATTTAGGAAAAACATTACAAATGACCCTTAATTTAGGGTGTATAAAGTTGTAATTTTGTACGAAAGTTGGCTCTATAAATAGACTTATAGACCCCAAGTCGTAGCTGAAAGTCACAGAAGGCGTACAGGGACTTATTGCAGCATGGGTGTACACAAGATGGGTTCGATCCTTGCTCTCCTCGGCTTTTTGTTCATCGATGCGCTGCTGCTTTCTTCCGCTTACAACGTCCACCATTATAGCTTCATTGTAAGTGTTCCTTCCTGTTATGTTAGCAGTAGTTATAGTAAACCCAGAACCAGAAAAGTTTCGTATGAGTGGTTTTATAATATCATTGTTGGTCTTGATTAATGCAGCTGAGGGAGACGAATTTTACTCGGCTGTGTACCACAAAGAGCATGTTTACTGTAAATCACTCATGGCCTGGCCCAGCCATTCATGTTCGCAAAGGCGATAAGGCGTTTGTCAATGTTCACAATAACGGAGATTATGGTGTCACTATTCACTGGTAATAATTCCTTCTCTCTCTGTGTGGGGTTGGAATTAATCAAATTATCATGAAAACTAAAGAATAGTTTGGTCATGACAGGCACGGAGTGAAGCAACCAAGAAATCCATGGTCCGATGGTCCTGAGAACATCACACAGTGCCCCATTAAGCCAGGGAAAAACTTCACCTATGAAGTTATCTTCTCTACCGAAGAAGGAACTCTTTGGTGGCACGCCCACAGTGACTGGTCACGTGCCACAATCCATGGCGCCATTGTCATCTTGCCCGAACTTGGAACTACCTATCCATTTCCCGAGCCCTATGCCGAGCATGTGCTCATACTTGGTATATAATAACTGAATATTTCCTGCAAAAAAATTGCTGATAAGTTAATGCATATATTTTTACAAATTCTTCATTTTGATTGTACGTGTTTCAGGGGAATGGTACAATGGAGATGTCAAGCAATTAATCGACGAGGCCACGGAAACCGGTGCTGATCCAACTCCATCAGATGCATTTGCCATCAATGGCCAACCAGGATTTCCAAATAATTGCTCCAATGGTAATTAACAACAAAAATCTTTCAATATACCGGAACAGAGCAGGTCTAATAATATTATATATCATACGATGATATATATTTCAGATACAAGTTACAATTTGTCAGTCGTGCCCGGAAAGACATATCTTCTCCGTCTAGTAAATGCGGTGATGAATGAAGAAATGTTCTTCGGAATCGCAAAACACAACCTGACAGTTGTGGCGCAGGACGCCGCATACATAAAGCCGATAACGACGAGCTACATAATGATAACCCCAGGGCAAACGATGGACATCTTGCTCACAGCAAACCAGGCAGCAAGTTATTACTACATCGCCGCTTCGCCATTCTTCGACTCCGGAGCTCCGTTCGACAGCACCAACACTTCGGCAATTCTTCAGTACACAGGCACCTACACTCCTCCAACCTCCCCTGCCTATCCGACGCTTCCTAACGTCACCGACAAAGACGCCGCAGACAACTTCACAACTCGCATCAGGGCATTGGCAAGCTCCGACCACCCCGTTGATGTGCCCAAAAACATCACCAAACAAATCATCATCACAGTTTCTGTGAACCAGATTCTTTGCGCTAATGCATCCTGCGGGGGTCCAAATGGGAACAGGCTTTCTGCCAGCCTGAACAACATAAGTTTCTCCAGCCCAACCACTGATATCCTTCAAGCATACTACAAGTAATACCATGTCCACGTGTTAAAACTATTTATTAATTATGTGATAAAATTTACTTTTTTTCGATTATTTAATGACTCAAGCTTTAAAACCTTTATGCAGGAACTTGACGGATGTTTTTGAACCAGATTTCCCCGGTAAGCCGCCGCATGTATTTAACTTCACGGGAGAGGTGGAAGATAGTATGTTATACCCAAGCGTGGGAACCAAGGCAAAGATCATAAAGTGGGGGGAATCCGTGGAAATCGTGTTCCAAGGGACTAATATTGGGAATGCAGAGAACCATCCAATGCATCTTCATGGTTTTAGCTTCTATTTGGTTGGAACCGGTTATGGCAATTGGGCCCCCGAAAATTCCACCAAATACAATTTGGTTGATCCACCGGAAGTTAACACCATTGGAGTTCCTAAAAATGGATGGGCTGTCATTAGATTCGTCGCAGACAATCCTGGTACTCTCTCTATTTTTCTGTTCTCTTGTCTTTTTTAGAAATGTTAAACCTTCCAAATTTTTGTTCTAAAAAGTGATTCTCAAATAATATGTCATGATAACATATTTCTCAAAATAATAAATCTCAAGCAACGATGACAAATCATTTAAGAATCAACTTTTCAAAATAAAATTTAGAATTTGTAGCGCTTCTATGTCTTTATTATCTCCTACTAAGGCTACTATATATATAGATTGTGAGTGAATGATATAAATGGCGATGGATGGTTTGCAGGGGTTTGGTTTATGCACTGCCATTTGGAACGGCATGCGAGCTGGGGTATGAACACTGTTATCATTGTGCAGAATGGGAACACCAACGACACAAGCATTCAGCCACCTCCGGCTAATTTGCCGACTTGTTCTTAGTTCTGAAAAGCTTGTGCTTCGACCCTCAATGTCGACGAACTACTAAATGCATAGAAAGTCATATTTAAATAAGATCCTCCAAGAAAATTGTTGTTTGTGTAAGAGATTTGAATTTATATAAGATTATTCGAAGGGTCGTTTAATTAGGAGTCTTTTGAATTGTTTCCTTGTGTTTTTTTTGCCCATTTTTGTGCCTTGATTCGTAGATACTTTTGAATAAAATCCTCGATCTCTCGATTTGTTGATGATATATTCAAAATTTTCTCCTTCCATTGCTGGACGAAATAATATGTAGGGGCATCCACCACGACCCACTTTAGTAGGATTCAGTTTCAAGTTAAGGTGTGATTTGATGAGATTACGATTGATGAGAAAATACAGAGTCAGTAGCTTATTTGTCTGAATTAATGGCATTTGATTATCTTTGACAGAAAAAATCACGACATGCAAAAGTGGCAGGAATCAGGTATAACCGTATAAAGAAATCTTCTAACAAGAATCAGGCCTCTACTAAAAAATTTTACTCACAATTTTTTTTCCTGGAAAATAATGAGAGAGAGCTTCAAACTGGGAACCAAGACCGGCCGACAACGACAAATAGCAGTCAGGGTTAGCCACCCCCACTGAGTCACTGACCCCAGCCATTCTATTCTTTTTTATTATTATTATTATTTTATTTTTTATATTTTTTTAAACTTTAAATAATATTTTATTTCTTTTTATTACGAGGACACAGATGTCTCATTTGTGGTCTTACGATTTTTTTAAAGAAATCCTAGTTATGAATTAGATATTCTCCAATTCATTATGGATCAGAGAAGATCCGGTTCCATATTATATATGGAGACCATTTTGCTCTATTATTGTTAAGGATATAAATCCTTTGGAATAAATGTTGATTTTGTATTCCCTAAATCAAGAGATTTAGATAATATTTGTTAATCCTGATTAATTTGACAAGGTCGATTCAAAGATGGATGGAATGTTACGTGTAGTCATTGTTATGTAGTGGGTCTATTATGAAATATTATCAATGAGGTTATTTAGTTCATTAATGTTTTATAGTTGTTTTATTATTTTAATATTGTTGTGTGTGTAGGACTCTTATGTTATGTTTATCTCTTTTATCTTGTTATTTGTTATTTGGGTACGATTAGATTTTTCTATTTGGGTAGGATTAGATTTATTTATTTTAAATGGAAGTCCTATCTTATGTGGGACTCTATTTTCTATTATTGTCTTTATATACTGCATTATTTATGAATAAGAAAATTAATCAAGTAAATTATTCAAATCCTGTGTTTGTAGGAGTTGAGAGCACCTCGAATTGCTCATAAGAGGTTTATGATTCCTCGAAAATCCTATAGGAGGTTCTCAAATTATAAATCAAGGAAATATGTAGCCTATTATGGCTTTGATGTGTTGATGTATTATGTGTTTCTACATAGTATCAGAGCTAATAGGCTAACGTCAATTGTTAGATCCTAGATTGCAATTTTTTTTCTTTAATTACTTCATTTTTCTCCTCTAATCCTTTTCTAAAAGGAAGGAAGTTTTTTTGTTTTGCGGTTCAAGGAGGAGATATAAATGACACCTCATATTCTTTGTTTGGTTCAGCAAGCGAAAAAAGATAAAATAAAATAAATAAATAAAAAAAGCCCAGATGTTTTGGCCCTTGTGGCCCATTTTAAGTCCATAGTTGGCTCATTTCTGCCACAGTAACCAATGTCAAAATTCCGATCAAAGTAACTGATGTTGGCCAAAAAGTTACCGATGTTCAAGTCCCGGCCACAATCGTTGAAGTTCAAGTTCAAAAACAGTTGATATTTCAAATCAGGCGTCATCAACTCCAACCACTCGATATGTTCATCTTGCAGGGGCATGTTAAGGATATAAATCCTTTAAAATAAATGTTGATTTTGTATTCCCTAAATCAAGAGATTTATATAATATTTGTTAATCCTGATTTAGGGAATATGTTTGTATTTGAAATATTTCAAATTATATGTAGCCTAAATATAATTTGATGTGTGGATGTAGGTTATTTGCCGAATCACCTTAATCTCTGTGTTTATTCTATTTCCTTTCATTATTATTATTCTACTTTTATATTTATTATATTATGTGTTTCTATAATTGCTCTCCTTTGTTAATGCAAATCAAGCTCGGAATGCAAAAGCCTTCAAGAGAATAAGCTAGAATTATAATAAGTAACATTCTAAAATGCTAATAAATTAACCCCAAGGGGTTGACTCAGTGGCGCTTATTGAACCGTATCCTTGAGCAACTGTAGAGGTCTGCGGTTGAAAATCCGCTAAGTGCAAACTATTTCTTGAGGCCATACTCCTTTGGTGAATAGTTAGTGTAGTACCATGTTTCGTGTAAAAAAAAATTTCGGAAGTGTGGTGCCCGAGACCAAGGTTTACTCTGTAGGGGTGGGTCAAATAAGCTAAACTCACGTGACTTTTAAAATTACTATTAGCCTTGTTTGACATGGACATGCCAAACTCCTACATTTTTATTTTTTATATCACATCAATCACTTTTTATTACCATTCAAATAAAAAATTCACTACAAAACAATTTTTTTTTTTTTTTTTTTCAATACAAAAAACTCAAAACTTTTATGTACTTTATAATATCATATCAATCACTTTCAAACTAAAAACCACCTACAATGTCTATTGCCAAATAATGTCAACTTTGAGATGATCGTTATTAAATTTTGATATATTAGTAATTTTAAAAGTCACGTCACATTTAGAAGGATACATAAAGGATTTTAGTCCTCCATCCTTTTAACATTACTCCCCAGTCCCCACAAGTGAGAGGCTCTCAATAAAGCTCATTTGTCCAAACTCTATCGAAGGGAATAGGATTATCTCCGGTCCAAAATGGACTGGAGAGTATCTAGGTCATCGCAATCACTTTCAAACTAAAACTACCTACAATGTCTATTGCCAAATAATGTCAACTTTGAGATGATCGTTATTAAATTTTGATATATTAGTAATTTTAAAAGTCACGTCACATTTAGAAGGATACATAAAGGATTTTAGTCCTCCATCCTTTTAACATTACTCCCCAGTCCCCACAAGTGAGAGGCTCTCAATAAAGCTCATTTGTCCAAACTCTATCGAAGGGAATAGGATTATCTCCGGTCCAAAATGGATTGGAGAGTATCTAGGTCATCGTTAGGATCTCTTTCAAGAGATCCAACGACCACAACGTTGCCACTTGTCTCGCTAATAAAAAATAAAAAAAATATTATTTAAAATTTTCTAAAAAAATAAAAAACAATATATATATTTGATTTGGCCCTTGAGGTGGCTCGGCCACCCCGAAGGGCCACCGTTCGGCATGAGGGTGGCTTCTCAGGCCAAACGGTAGCCATCGGGGGTGGTTCGGCCGCCCTCAAGGGCCAAATCAAAAATCAAAAGCTACCCTCAGGCCCAATGGTGGCCCTCGACCACCACCAATGGCCAAATCAAAAAAAAAAAAAAAAAAAAGGAAGGCCCTTGGGAGTGGCCGAAGCCACCCTAAACGGTGGCCCTTGGGGGTATATATATGGGAAACTTTAAATAATATTTTATTATATTTTTATTAGTGGGACACGTGGTATCGTTGTAATCGTTGGATCTCTTTAAAGAGATCTTGACCATGAACTGAATACTCTCCAGTTCAAAATGAACTGGAGATGATCCTATTCATCTCATAATTAATTCCTTAAATTGCATTATAATTCGGACAGTTAATTACATTAGGTTCCAAATCTATTATGGACATATATATACATGACTTGCATTTTTTTTTTTTGAAATGGACTGCATTTTTGTTACTTTTATATTTTGAGATTCATAGACATAAAATAAGCAGGTTAAAAGCGGTAGGATAAATTATGGAATCGTGGACCTCTTTCGATATGAACGAATCTTTTGTCTTAATTCACATTTTTTGTTCTGCCAAAGCTGGGGTTTTGTCACATTTGTATGTTTGGTAAAGAATTATAAGAGGGGAAAAAACAAAAAATTGATGTAATATAAAAATAAAATGAGTTTTAAATTTTTTGTTAGGTTAAAAAAAAATATTTTGATTTCATAAAAAAAAGTGCAATTTTTAAACTAAATTGCCAAAAATAGATTATTTGGAGTTGCGTTTTTCGCAGCAAATGAGATGTTTTTTTGAAAACACAATTTAAAATGTTAAGTTGTGATTTTAAAGGTCAAATTGCGATTTACCAAACATTTAACTATGTTTTTAAAAATCATATTTCGAATCACACATTTTAAAATTATTATTTTTAAGTTGCATACTCAAACAAACCTAAAACTCCTAAAAAAATGTTGGCCAAACGTAGCCTTTAATGTTGTGTTGGATGATTGACAGGGCGTAGGGACCTATATATGTCAAAGATTCAGCACAATCACAGAGTACCCTCCATATGCAAGCAATTTAGGCCAAAATGCATGCATTCAGAACTTCAAATAACACCACAGTACATCATTACAAACAAACCTCCCACTGAACAAAAATTGCAGAAAAGCATGCAATATGATAGGTAGAATGGCACAAATCCAAAAGAATAATACATAATTTCATTTTGGGCCTAGTTTATACACCAAGAAGAAGAAGAAAAAAAAAAATTCCAAATTTACTATTGATTCAAGATAGAACCGAAAACTCACAGAAATAATCATTTACAGTTGAAATTTCTCCAGTGTCCCCAAAATGTCTAATGGGTTATGGGTATGTTTGATTAGTCGTAAATTGATAGTAAAATGAATGAAATCTAGCTTCACTTACCACAATTTGGTACCTAATAGCAAACAAAACGTACACTAAATTCCCAACTCAAATTCGAAAGAAATCACAATTTTCCTTCAATTAATAAAAAATCATTACAACACAATTCGCACCTTGTATTTACCGCATTCAATAAACCTTCTACCAAGATTTTTCAGCGTGCGAGAAGTCATCACTGGTGATTCAATTCCGTATAAGCATTTCGTACACGCAGAGGTAGACTTCGTCGTCGAACTTCCCACCGACGGTACACAGCCACTCACATCAATGTCGACGAACTCACCTCCAATCTTCTTCATCGTTGACGAGCTGTTGGCCGAAATCTTCAAATTCAGACTTCTTTCCCCCTACGATTTCAGTGTTTAGTGGGTTGGGTAAGAAAACCCTAAGATAGTTGCAGGGTTTGCGTGATGATTGAGGGAGATGATCGGTTGTATGGGGAAGACGAGACCGGTTGCGCAGGGAAGTAGGGATTTCAGTTTGAGGGAGACAATCGACTGGATGGGAAAGACGGGACCGGCTGCGTGAGGGAGACGATCAGCTGGATGGGGAAGACGAGACCGGCTACGTGAGGGAGATGATCGGCAGAAAAGTAGAGACGGGACTGGTTGCGTGAGGGAGACGATCGGCAGAGAAGTAAAGACGGGACCGGCTGGCTGCGTGAGGGAGACGTGAGGGAGACGATCGGCAGAACAGTAGAGACGAGACCGGCTGGCTGCGTGAGGGAGACGTGAGGGAGACGATCGGCAGAACAGTAGAGACGAGACCGGCTGGCTGCGTGAGGGAGACGATCGGTAGAGAAGTAGAGATTTGATTTTTAATGTCTTACCCTAAGCAAAACGGCGTCGTTTTGCTTAGGGTAAGGGAACCCTAATTTGAAGTAAAACGGCCCCGTTTTGCTTCTTTTTTTTTTTTTTGAAAAAAAAAATTTCATACAAGGGTATTCTAGTAACTCACCCGTAACCAAACGACATCGTTTTGCAGTTTTCGTCCAAACTGACGGTTTTGACTAACGAAGTGGCCAAAATGCAATAGTTTGATAGTTTGGAGGACTACTTTATCACTTTTGAAACATTAGGAGGCTAAATCGAAAATGTCTGGTAGTTTGGGGGGCATTTTTATATTTTTCCCAAAGTATAACTTATGTAATAATAAATATATATTAAGAACTTTAATCTAGGTTGCTATGTTGTATATCTGAGTTGTTTCTTTGGTTGTTTTATTGTAATTAATCTGGCATGGTGTATAATTAAGGCTTAATATCATCCCTGCCACCTCGTATTCCATTATGCTATTTTTTTTTATTAAAAAAAAAGAGAGAAAAGGAAAACAATAAAAAAACAAGAAATATTCTTTCTCCTTTTATTAATTATAGCATATGGGGTGGGAACCTATTCCCACGTGCCACTAATTTTTCCACCTTCCAAATTTTATGACCACAAGTTTCAAGATACTTTATTTATTTATTTTTTGAAACTATGATACTTCTAATATTCTACAACACAATATTTGGGATGTTTGAGATTATTTTGTTACTTAACTTGGAAAAAGAATGTGTGGAATTTTCATATTGGATGCAATATTAAATAAAATTCATAAACTTTATGAGTTGAATGAAATCAGTATATTTTATTTGTAAAAAAAATTATAGACTTTAAAAATTGATGATCACATTACTTACACATCGCACTTAATTTTATATAACGCGCACGAGGTGCTGACTCATGTAGAAAAAAAAAAAAAAAAGGGGCGGCTAGCTTGCAGTAGAAGTCATAATATTATGAGTAATTATAAAAGGTTTACTTGTGTTCTACTTTTGTTCCACTAAGAATGATATGGTTATTAAAATCACCATTGAGTTTGTGATTGATCATTATTGAATTTTGATCAAATGGTGATTTTAATAGCCACATCATTCTTAGTATGATACAAGTAGGCATTCTAAAATTACTCTAATATTAGCCCTCGCCCGTTTGGGGATCCAAAATTTGTGATTCAATTGCTGAAAGGTGAAAACTCACAAACACTTAATTTATCTCCCATGCTTTTCATAAGTTCTAAAAACTTCTAAAATATGTCCACTTGTCATTGTCATTTTTTTTTTTTTAACAAAATTTATTTTAAGGTGAATTCACTGTATCATATCAGCATAGTAAAATAATTGTGTGATATATAAAATTATTCTTAATTTTGTAATGAAAAATTATATATATTAAACTCTAACTTACAAAAATGTCCCGACTAGCTCTTGGAGGTGTCTTAACCAAGTCCCGCAGGGACTTCACCAGGACCAACTCGAGACCCTGTTGACTTTTCGGCTGAGTCTATCGATCTAAGAATAAGATGTTTAAACTCGAAAAATCGTTTACGATTTTTAAAAATAAAAATAATTTTTCAAAAATTAAAAAAGAATTTTCGGTCAAACAAAAAATATTTTTCGTTAACTATTATTTTATGTCGCACAAAACACCGAAAAATAGAAAAATAATTTTTCATAAATTATTTTAGATCGAAACAATCGGAGCCTTAACAAATTAGTGAGCATGCGATTTCGACTTTACCTTTTTAGTCCTTCAAATATTTTCATGCACGCTTAATGGTGACAACAATCTCAATTATAAATATTATTTATAATTTAGGAAAAACATTACAAATGACCCTTAATTTAGGGTGTGTAAAGTTGTAATTTTGTACGAAAGTTGGCTCTATAAATAGACCCCAAGTCATAGCTGAAAGTCACAGAAGGCGTACAGGGGACTTATTGCAGCATGGGAGTACACAAGATGGGTTCGATCCTTGCTTTCCTCGGCATTCTGTTCATCGATGGGCTGCTGCTTTCCTCCGCTTACAACGTCCACCATTATAGCTTCATTGTAAGTGTTCCTTCCTGTTATGTTTGCAGTAGTTATAGTAAACGCAGAAGCAGAAATGTTTCATATGAGTGGTTTTATAATATCATTGTTGGTCTTGATTAATGCAGCTGAGGGAGACGAATTTTAATCGTTTAAGATGGTGTGATTAGTGGCTTTATGATTTGAAAAAGTCGATAACTGCTAATAGCATATATATATATATATATATATATATAAAACGACATTGTTTTTGTGCCTAAATATTAAAAAAAATGAATAAAATTAATCTAGAAGTATTGTTTTGTTTTTTTTTTTTTTAGAAAGCGGTTAGCAGTTAACATCTTAGGCAGTTAATGGATTTTATTAACCTCCTACGCGGTTACAATTAGCGATTTTAGCCAATAACCACTAACTATAACCGTCTTTTCACCCATAATTTTTATATTCCGATGAATTGGTGGCAAGACATCAACGCTATAAATAGCTCTTGAAACACTCGGGTCTATTTGGCAAAAGGCTTTTAGCTTTTTCACTATAACGAAAATTAATTGATTAAAAAAAATAATAATAAGAATGTTTTGTATGAAATAATAATAAAATATTAAAAAAAAATTATTTTGTAATAATTTTTTTATTTGAATATTAGTAAAAAGTATTAATATAATATAAAAAAATAAAAATATCAGAAGTTGAATTTTTTGAAATATAATATTATTGTTTGGCATTATTTTTACTGCTGACCCTCAGGTATCTCCGCCGCTAATTAATGCGTTATATATGCCAGATGTTTGTAGTCTATTATGTCTTGAATGAAAGTTTTGTTCTGAAATTGTAAGTAATATAGTCAGACTCAATATTGTTGTGTCATGTGTGCGATATTGATTGAGAGGGTAGCGACACATGCGAATTAGGGCATGTTTAGGAGTGCGATTTCAATAAGTGCGATTTTAAAAATTGCGTTTATAAAATTGCTACTTTTTAAAATCGCACAGGCGTTTGATATAACATATTAAAAAGTACTTTTTTTATCAATTGAGTGTTTGGATAACATTAACATATAATTGCGGTTTCATGACCAAATTACCAATAAGGATGAACAAGTCAGAGAGGATGAAGAAAAAAAAAAAAAAAAAAAAAAGAGAAAATAAGGATTTTAATATATTTTAGGTAGATATTCTTGGTATTTTTTTCATTCCCGTTCTAAAAAATGTAACTATTGCGAAAAAATATCATTTTAATAGAAATCGTGATTTTGTTTTAAATTCGCACTTTTTCAAATAAGCACCCTCTAATCAGCTTATGAAAATCGCAGATTTTTTTGTGATTTTAAAATTTGCGTTTTTAAAATCGCAATCCCAAACACCCTAAAGTTGCGATTTGGTTTAAAATCGCAGACTATTTTTTCAAAAACACACTCCCAAACGCACCCTTAATATGTCACGGTCCATGGTAAGTTTTAGGTGAGATGGTGCAAATTATGCATGCCAAATGTTTGTACCATATTATGCCCTGCAAAACTGCTGCCATGCATATTTCTAGTGCCGGATTCAAAGCTAAGAGCAAGTTAGATAGATATCAATAGAAATTGCCATTGATGAATCATAAATTATGACTTGAAAGATGAATTAATCTTTTTTTTTTTTAGGGGGTGGGTTGAAGGTATAGAATATATTATGTAAGTTATTTATCTGAAGGGGCATTACAAGATTGAAACTAGATTTCTTTAATTATATATATATATAATTTTTTTTCACTCAAGCGAGACTGATGACGACAAAGAAGCGAGACTGCAGACAACGACAAAGAGCAGTTGGCCACATTAATTACTCAAAAGCAGATGTTTCTTGTGATAAAGGTGGGAAAACACAAATAAATAATAATAATTGAAAGCATGCATATTGTATGTTTGGTTGTCAAATGTCATGAATAAGAAAATTTTCAGGGAATCCTATCCTGTTCCTGTATATATGCACATGCATGGTACGATGGTAGTAGAGACAAATAAATCTTCTTTCCAACCATGTATATGAATGTTGAAATAATGGATTTTTGTGGCAGAAGAATCGTACCAAGACTATGACATTCTTTACATTGAATTTTCACTCAAGCCAAACACTATTCTTACTTCTTTCTTCCTCTAATCTAATCATCACAACTATTACTCAAAAGAGCCTCCCACTTTTAAATTATGGCCATAAAATAAATAGTGATTAGGTGGAACAAAGGATTAACTATTGCAAACCAAAAGTGGATGCAGTACATCTTTGTACTTCATTTTTTTTTTTTTTTGGTACTTAACAAAATATGATAAGCCATATAAAATCATGCAAGCCCGATGGCCTGCTTTGAATTTCTTCATTAATCCTCCTCTAAACTATCTCTCCATCTTCAACAGCTTTTCATCTCCAAAATTTCTCAGTTGTTCCGAGTTCTGTTAGCTCCAAGGGTGGCACCAGTAATAACGTTGATTTAAGGTAAGATTGTCCCCCAAAAAAACTGGTTTAAGGTTATCTCAGTTGCCCTTAAATTACAATGTTACTTTTGCCACACATATTACTTTCTGTCAAATGGCCAACAGCTCTATCCTGGCCTGTTATCGGATTCCCATAGTCTTCTTTTGCATGTCAAAAGTTTCAACTCTCTCTCTCTCTCTCTCTCTCTCCGCATGCTGTCGAATGGCCCAAATATTCTCTCTTTATAATTGCCTATATATTTACCGCACACTACATTCTTTTCTTATCCTAACATTTTACATGTTTTTCTCGCTTTTTGCAGGGTTAGAAAACACACACACAAAAAAAAAAAGGGTAGATACGTTAGTTTTTTTGTTTTTTTTTTTTTTTAATATTTGTAGCAAAAATTTCACGTTTTCATTAAACTTTTTGGAGATTACAATATTGTGAATAAAAGCAGGATATTCTTTCCTCTATACTTGCTCCACCAATAATTGGCCAAGCGACAAGCTGAGTATTAATTAGTTTTCCTGTTGACGTGATGTGCACATGTCATGATTGGAGATTATTCATGAGTAATGTCTTCGAGTTATCAATCATATTATTATACCAAGATTAAAATTGTTTTTCCCTCTTAAGTGCCTGTATAATTTTCAAAGTATCACTTTTTAAAATGAGAAATGGTAAGTTTATAAATAAATTTTTACAACATGACATGGTATAATATGATTAGAAATGAGATACATTTAACTTTTAAAAAACACAATTATTTTGTACTACATCAGTTTATAATTTTTTTTTTTTATAAAATGTATTTATAAACCTAACATTTTTCTTAATTAATTACGGGACATCTTCATATGTACTTATTTCAATTCGTGAGACCAATTGGAAAAAGGGAATTGAAAGACATAAAAGTATAACTTATGTAATAATAAATATATATTAAGAACTTTAATCTAGGTTGCTATGTTGTATATCTGAGTTGTTTCTTTGGTCGTTTTGTTGTAATTAATATGGCATCGTGTATAATTATTTTAGGTATTCCATTACGCTATTTTTTTTAATTAAAAAAAAAAAAAAGAGAAAAGGAAAACAATAAAAAAAACAAGAAATATTCTTTCGACTTTTTTTAATTACAGCATATGGGGTGGGAACCTATTCCCACGTGCCACTAATTTTTCCACCTTCCAAATTTTATGACCACAAGGTTCAAGATACTTTATTTATTTATTTTTTGAAACTATGATACTTCTATTATTCTACAACACAATATTTGGGATGTTTGAGATTATTTTGTGACATGACTGGAAAAAGAATGTGTGGAATTTTCATATTGGATGCAATATTAAATAAAATTCATAAACTTTATGAGTTCAATGAAATCAGTATATTTTATTTATAAAAAAAAAAATTATAGACTTTAAAAATTGATGATCACTTGACGTACACATCGCACTTAATTTTATATAACGCGCGTGAGGTGCCAACTCATGTAGGAAAAAAAAAAAAGAAAAAAAAAAAAGTTGGCTAGCTTGCAGTAGAAGTCATAATATTATGAGTAATTCTAAAAGGTTTACTTGTGTCCTACTAAGAATGATGTGGTTATTAAAATTACCATTGGACTTGTGATTGATCATTATTAAATTTTGATCAAATGATGATTTTAATAACCACATCATTCTTAATATGAAACAAGTAGGCGTTCTAGAATTACTCTAATATTAGCCCTCGCCCGTTTGGGGATCCAAAATTTGTGATTCAATTGCTGAAAGGTGAAAACTCATGAACACCTTATCTCCCATGCTTTTCATAAGTTCTAAAGACTTCTAAAATATGTCCACGTGTCATTGTCAATTTTTATTTATTTTTTAACAAAATTTATTTAAAGGTGAATTCACTGTATCATGTCAGCATAGTAAAATAATTGTGTGATACATAAAATTATTCTTATTTTGTAATGAAAAATTATATATATATTTTTGCAACATCCTCTCCTTGTTCAATCATATTAAACTCTAACTTACGAAACTGTCCTGACTAGCTCTTGGAGGTGTCCTAACCGAGTCCCGCAGGGATTTGACCAGGACCAACTCGAGACCCCACCGACTTTTCGGTTGAGTCTATCGATTTGAGAATGAGATGTTCAAACTCGAAAAGTCATTTATGATTTTTAAAAATAAAAACAATTTTTCGAAAATTAGAGAAGAATTTTTGGTCAAACGAAAAATATTTTTTATTAACTATTATTATGTCGCACCAAACACTGAAAAATAGAAAAATAATTTTTCATAAATTATTTTAGGTCAAAACAATTGGAGCCTTAACAAATTAGTGAGCATGTGATTTTGACTTTACCTTTTTAGTCCTTCAAATATTTTCATGCACGTTTAATGGTGACAACAATCTCAATTATAAATATTATTTATAATTTAGGAAAAACATTACAAATGACCCTTAATTTAGGGTGTATAAAGTTGTAATTTTGTACGAAAGTTGGCTCTATAAATAGACTTATAGACCCCAAGTCGTAGCTGAAAGTCACAGAAGGCGTACAGGGACTTATTGCAGCATGGGTGTACACAAGATGGGTTCGATCCTTGCTCTCCTCGGCTTTTTGTTCATCGATGCGCTGCTGCTTTCTTCCGCTTACAACGTCCACCATTATAGCTTCATTGTAAGTGTTCCTTCCTGTTATGTTAGCAGTAGTTACAGTAAACCCAGAACCAGAAAAGTTTCGTATGAGTGGTTTTATAATATCATTGTTGGTCTTGATTAATGCAGCTGAGGGAGACGAATTTTACTCGGCTGTGTACCACAAAGAGCATGTTTACTGTAAATCACTCATGGCCTGGCCCAGCCATTCATGTTCGCAAAGGCGATAAGGCGTTTGTCAATGTTCACAATAACGGAGATTATGGTGTCACTATTCACTGGTAATAATTCCTTCTCTCTCTGTGTGGGGTTGGAATTAATCAAATTATCATGAAAACTAAAGAATAGTTTGGTCATGACAGGCACGGAGTGAAGCAACCAAGAAATCCATGGTCCGATGGTCCTGAGAACATCACACAGTGCCCCATTAAGCCAGGGAAAAACTTCACCTATGAAGTTATATTCTCTACCGAAGAAGGAACTCTTTGGTGGCACGCCCACAGTGACTGGTCACGTGCCACAATCCATGGCGCCATTGTCATCTTGCCCGAACTTGGAACTACCTATCCATTTCCCGAGCCCTATGCCGAGCATGTGCTCATACTTGGTATATAATAACTGAATATTTCCTGCAAAAAAATTGCTGATAAGTTAATGCATATATTTTTACAAATTCTTCATTTTGATTGTACGTGTTGCAGGGGAATGGTACAATGGAGATGTCAAGCAATTAATCGACGAGGCCACGGAAACCGGTGCGGACCCAGACGTATCAGATGCATTTGCCATCAATGGCCAACCAGGATTTCCAAATAATTGCTCCAATGGTAATTAACAACAAAAATCTTTCAATATACCGGAACAGAGCAGGTCTAATATATCATACGATGATATATATTGCAGATACAAGTTACAGTTTATCAGTCGTGCCCGGCAAGACATATCTTCTTCGTCTAATAAATGCGGTGATGAATGAAGAAATGTTCTTCGGAATCGCAAAACACAACATGACAGTCGTCGCGCAGGACGGCGCATACATAAAGCCGATAACGACGAGCTACATAATGATAACCCCAGGGCAAACGATGGACATCTTGCTCACAGCAAACCAGGCAGCCAGTTATTACTACATTGCTGCTACGCCATTCTTCGACGCCGAGGCTGCGTACGACAGCACCAACACTTCGGCAATCCTTAAGTACACAGGCACTTACACTCCTCCAACCTCCCCTGCCTATCCGACTCTTCCTAATGTTAGCGACAAAGATGCCGCAAACAACTTCATAAACCGCATCAGGGCATTGGCAAGCTCGGACCACCCTGTTGATGTGCCCAAAAACATCACCAAACAAATCTGTTGTGCAAAAGGTCGCGAATCTCTCACACAATCAATCAAGCGGAACAAACGTGATATAATGTTTAAAGAAAAATAAACAACAATAACAACAAGAACACAAGATTTACGTGGTTCGGCAACTTGCCTACATCCACGGTGCAACAGTAGAGAGATTTCTATTTCAAAAGGGGAGACACCAAAGAGTATTAAAACACTCACAAACCCAAATCCCCAAATACACCCAATTTCTTCCTCACACTCAAAACAATACTGGTTCTTCCTAATTTCTGTAGAGCAATACAAATTTTTCAATCTCTTACAGGAAAGACCAGCACACTCTCTCGACTCCTCTCTCGACTCCTCCCTTGCAGAAAAACCAATGAATATCTATAACCATATTGTACAAGAAGTCAAAAATAATGGCTTGCTCCTTTTGTTGACAAATGAAGAAATGATGAAGGAGATAATGTAGTTGCTTCTTTTGTTGACAAAAGGAATTCTAAAGAGTTAATGCAAACTTTTCAACAATTTGACTTCATTGTTGGAGAAGGCTTCATACGGTGTAATTGGAGAAGAAGAGCATGACAAGTTTGACCAAGAGACAAAGTCTTTCCTTTTTGTCTACTATGAGCCAATTTTTCAACAATTCTCCACCTTGGCGAATATTCTCTACTTCACTGTTGCACTCCCAATTTGCTTCAAATCTTCACGATATTGGCTAAGCTCAAACAATGTTTGAACTTAGCTCCAGTAACCACTTTGGTTAGCATATCTGCAGGATTATCTGCAGTTCCAATCTTTTGAAGAAGAATGTCTCCTTCTTCCATAATTTCACGAACAAAATGGAAACGGACATCGATGTGTTTTGTTCGAGCATGATGAACTTGGTTCTTCGCCAAATGAATAGCACTCTGACTATCACACAAAACTTTCACATGCTTCTGAAGAATACCCAAGTCCTCAATCAAACCATGTAACCAAATTGCCTCCTTTATGGCATCAGCAACTGCCATATATTCAGCTTCAGTAGTCGACAAAGCAACTGTAGTTTGCAAAGTTGACCTCCAGCTAACTGGTCCTCCTGCTAGTGTAAAGACATAACCTGTTGTAGATCGTCTTTTATCCAAATCACCAGCATAGTCCGAATCCACATAACCAACTAAAATTTTATCAAGTCCATTCTGAACTCGTTCAAACTTCAAACCAACATCTATAGTACCCAGAATATACCGTAGAATCCACTTTGCTGCTTGCCAGTGCCCTTTTCCTGGATCATGCATATATCTGCTCACCATACTGACTGCTTGCGAAATGTCAGGCCTCGTACACACCATAGCATACATCAAGCTACCCACCAAATTTGCATATGGAACATGAGTCATGTGATCATGTTCCTCATCTGTACTCGGAGACATAGCGGCGCTAAGCTTGAAGTGCGGCGCTAATGGAGTAGTTGTAGGTTTGGTATTATCATCCATACCAAAACGCTTCAAAACCTTCTTCAAGTATTGTTTTTGAGTTAGGCAAACAATACCTTTCAACCTCTCTCGAGTAATCTCCATACCAAGAATCTTCTTGGCTTCTCCAAGGTCTTTCATTTCAAACTCATTTTTCAACTGAGCCTTCAACCTATCAATCTCCACAATACTTTTACATGCAATTAACATATCATCAACATATAAAAGTAAATAAATGAAAGTACCGTCTTGTAGCTTGCGAAAATACACACAGTGATCAAATTGGCTTCTTATGTACTTTTGACCCATCATAAACTGATCAAATCGCTTATACCACTGTCTAGGAGATTGCTTCAAACCATACAGCGATCTGTTCAGTTTGCAGACCAAATTTTCTTTACCAGCATCTTTGAACCCATCTGGCTGAGTCATATAAATATCTTCTTCTAGGTCCCCATGCAAGAAAGCAGTTTTCACATCTAGCTGCACTAGCTCAAGATCAAACTGAGCAACCAAAGCCAATAAAACACGTATGGAAGAGTGTTTAACAACTGGAGAAAACACCTCGTTATAGTCAATACCTTCCTTCTGAGCGTAACCCTTGGCTACCAATCTGGCTTTGAAACGAATGCCATCTTGCTCTGTAGAACCCTCCTTCTTGGTGTATACCCACTTGCACCCAATTGCCTTCTTTCCTTTTGGTAGTTGAACCACCTCCCAAGTTTGATTCTTGTAAAGAGACTGCATCTCCTCACTCATGGCTTCCTTCCACCTAGCTTTCTCTGAGTTGCCAATTGCCTCTTTGTAGGTTAAAGGAATATCATCTTCGGTAATTGGTAGTGCATAAGCTACTGTGTCAGTATACCGAGCTGGCTTCCTTATTTCTCGCCTTGGTCTACTGACTGCAATAGAGTCCGGTTGCTCTAGAGACCTTTGGGTTGGGATCTCTTCTTCAAATTCATTTGAAATCTCCTCTTCGGTCTCAAGTGGGAAGTTTATCTGTTCAGGTTGCACAGATACTTTTGGAACCTCAAGCTCCACCTGCTGCGTACTGTTTCCTGTAGAATGATCAGATTCTTCAATTTGAGAATTCTCCACCTTGCATTTTCTGACCATTTCATCTTCATTGAAAGTTACATCTCGGCTAAGAATAACTTTCTTTAACTCGGGACACCAGAGTCTGTATCCCTTCACACCTGTGCTAAATCCCAAGAATACAGCTTTCTTGGCTCGCGGATCCAACTTGCTATCTTTGACATGGAAATATGCTGGGCAACCAAAAACATGCAATTTATTATAATCATTAGCCGGTTTACCTGACCACACTTCAGTAGGAGTTTTTCCATCAATTGCAGCAGCTGGCAACCTATTTATAAGGTGACATGCATAATTCACAGCCTCAGCCCAAAAACTCTTGCCCAATCCGGCATTGGACAACATACATCGTACCTTCTCCAGAATAGTACGGTTCATGCGTTCTGCCACCCCATTCTGTTGCGGAGTCCTACTGACCGTGAAGTGTCTGACAATCCCTTCATCCTGGCATATCTTCAAAAAAGGATCCGATGTGTACTCACCGCCATTATCTGACCTCAGTCTTTTAATTTTTCTGCCAGTTTGAGTTTCGATCATTTTCTTCCATGTCAAGAAAATTCCCAAGACTTCATCTTTATGCTTCATGTTATACACCCAAATTTTCCTAGAAAAATCATCAACAAAGGTAACAAAATAATGTTTACCTCCCAATGATGGAACCTTCGTAGGTCCCCATACATCTGTGTGAACATAATCAAGAGTCCCTTTTGTGTTGTGAATTGCTGTGCCAAACTTGACTCTTGTCTGCTTGCCCAGAATGCAATGTTCACAGAATCCAAATTTGCCTGTTGTGGCACCATCCAACAGACCTTGCTTTGCTAACCCTTGCAAAGCCTTCTCACCTGCATGACCCAATTTCATATGCCATAATTTATTTCTATCAGGGATTACCTTTTTAAAGTTGTCAGAAATTGTGGCAGCTGCTCCTATAATGGTAGTCCCTTGCAGATGATACAAATTATTTTGTCGAGCAGCTTTCATCACCACTAGTGCACCAGAAATCACTTTCATGATTCCATTCTCCATAGTGATTTTGTAGCCTCTCGAATCAAGAGCACCCAAAGAAATCAGATTTTTCTTCATGTCCGGTACATACCGAACTTCTTTCAAAACTCTAGCTGTTCCATCATGCAACTTCAACCGGATTCTTCCTATCCCTTTCGTCTTACAGGCGACGTCATTTCCCATAAGAACTACTCCACCATCAATCAAATCCAAACTAGAAAACCATTCCTTGTTTGGACAAATATGAAAGGTACAAGCTGAATCCATTATCCACCCTTCTGAATGGCAATCAAAAGATGCTCCAGCCAAAGCAACATCTGAATCTGAATCTTCAATTTTCGTGCTCACCACATTAGCTTTATGCTCCTTGCCCTTAGCTTGTATTCTAGGACAATCCTTCTTCCAGTGACCTTTCTGATGACAAAACGCACATTCATCCTTCGCAAGAAATTTCCTGTCTGATGAAGTGCCTCTTTTCCTTGAAGCAGAACGGTTCCTACCCAAGGGTTTCTTACTTTCAGATCTGCCTCTTACTGTCAAGGCCCCTGACGTTCCACTGTGTGCCTGCTTATCCTTCCTTCGATACTCATCGTTCGTTAGTGCATTAGATACATCATCAAATTTAAGCGTATCTTTACCATACATTAAAGTAGTAGCAAGATGTTCATATGTATCCGGAAGCGAATTAATCAACACCACAGCTTTATCTTCATCATCAATTTTAACATCTAAATTTTGCAAATCAGCAAGTATTTTATTGAGATTATTCAAATGCTCTGGCATAGAAGTACCTTCAACATACCTGAAGCCGAAAAACTTCCTCTTCAAATAGAGCTTATTTTCGATGCCCTTGGTCATATACTTGTCCTCCAGCTTGTTCCACAACTCCTTTGCCATAGATTCCTTCATAACAAAATACTTCTGATCCTTTGCAAGACAGAGCCTGATTGTTCCACAAGCTTGACGATTAAGCTTTTTCCAATCTGCTTCTGACATCTCCTCTGGCTTGTCCTCCAGAGTCACATCAAGTTCTTGTTGCGCCAAAACATCCATAACTTCGCATTGCCACATGCCGAAGTTATTTCGTCCATCAAACTTTTCAACATCGAATTTTGCATTCGAGACAACAGATCTCACCACAGGTGCAGGTCCACCAGATTTCGAAGTTAATTCCTCCGTCATCGTGGTATTCCAAATTTTTCAATAAAACACTAAATCACCCAAACAATTGCCTAGGTTGAAACCCAAAGCTCTGATACCAATTTGTTGTGCAAAAGGTCGCGAATCTCTCACACAATCAATCAAGCGGAACAAACGTGATATAATGTTTAAAGAAAAATAAACAACAATAACAACAAGAACACAAGATTTACGTGGTTCGGCAACTTGCCTACATCCACGGTGCAACAGTAGAGAGATTTCTATTTCAAAAGGGGAGACACCAAAGAGTATTAAAACACTCACAAACCCAAATCCCCAAATACACCCAATTTCTTCCTCACACTCAAAACAATACTGGTTCTTCCTAATTTCTGTAGAGCAATACAAATTTTTCAATCTCTTACAGGAAAGACCAGCACACTCTCTCGACTCCTCTCTCGACTCCTCCCTTGCAGAAAAACCAATGAATATCTATAACCATATTGTACAAGAAGTCAAAAATAATGGCTTGCTCCTTTTGTTGACAAATGAAGAAATGATGAAGGAGATAATGTAGTTGCTTCTTTTGTTGACAAAAGGAATTCTAAAGAGTTAATGCAAACTTTTCAACAATTTGACTTCATTGTTGGAGAAGGCTTCATACGGTGTAATTGGAGAAGAAGAGCATGACAAGTTTGACCAAGAGACAAAGTCTTTCCTTTTTGTCTACTATGAGCCAATTTTTCAACAAAATCATCATCACAGTTTCTGTGAACGAGATTCTTTGCGCTAATGCATCCTGCGGGGGTCCAAATGGGAACAGGCTTGCTGCCAGTTTGAACAACATAAGTTTCTCCAGCCCAACCACTGATATCCTTCAAGCATACTACAAGTAATACCACGTCCACGTATTAAAATTATTTATTAATTAAGTGATTAAATTTACTTTTTCTCCATCCTTTAATAACTCAAGCTTTAAAACCTTTATGCAGGAACTTGCTGGATGTTTTTGAACCAGATTTCCCCGGTAAGCCGCCGCATGTATTTAACTTCACAGGAGAGGTGGACGATAGTAAGTTATACCCAAGCGTGGGAACCAAGGCAAAGATCATAAAGTGGGGGGAATCCGTGGAAATCGTGTTCCAAGGGACTAATGTTTTGACTGCAGAGAACCATCCAATGCATCTTCATGGTTTTAGCTTCTATTTGGTTGGAACCGGTTATGGCAATTGGGACAACGTGACTTCCCCGAAAACTTACAATTTGGTTGATCCACGGGAAGTTAATACCATCGGAGTTCCTAAAAATGGATGGGCTGTCGTTAGATTTGTCGCAGACAATCCTGGTATTCTCTCTATTTCTCTCTTTCTCTTATCTTTTTAAGAAATACTAAACATTTCAAATTTTTGTTCCAAAAGTTAGTTTTCAAATAATCCTCACATGAGTTAGGTGACATATTTCTCAAAATAATAAATTTAATGCGATGTTGAGAGATCATTTGATAACTAACTTTTCAAAAAAAAAAAAAAAAAATTGGGATGTTTAGCACTTCTATGTCTTTATTATCTCCTCTCTCTCTCTCTCTCTCTATATATATATATATATATATATATAAATGGCGATCGATGGTTTGCAGGGGTTTGGTATATGCACTGCCATTTGGAACGGCATTCAAGCTGGGGTATGGACACTGTTATCATTGTGCTGAATGGGAACACCAACGACACAAGCATGCTGCCACCTCCGGCTAATTTGCCAACTTGTTCTTAGTTCTGAAAAGCTTGTGCTTCGACCGTCAATGTCGACGAACTACTCAATGCATAGAAAGTTATATTTAAATAAGATACTCCAAGAAAATTAATTGTTGTTTGTGTAAGAGATTTGAATTTAAGATTATTGGAACGGTCGTTTAATTAGGAGTCTTTTGAATTGTTTCCTCTTGTGCTTTTATCTTTGACAGAAAAAATACGACAAAAGTGACAAGAATCAGGTATAAAGAAATCTTCTAACAAGAATCAGGCCTCTACTAAAAAATTTTTACTCACAAATGTTTTTTCGATCTGGGGATGAAAAATAATGAGAGAGAGCTTCAAACTTGGAACAAATCAAAAGAACCAAGACCGACAACGACAAATAGCAGTCAGCCAGGAGTAAGACTCAAAAGCAGATGTTTTGATTAAAGCGGGAAAACACAAATAATAATTGAAAGCATGCGTACGTGTACGTTTGCTCGCCAATACGAATATTGTCAGCAATAATAGAAATCTTCTTTCAACGAATTACGTTTAAATGTTAAGTTCCGATTATAATTTTGCCAAATATTTAATTACATTTTTAAAAATTACATATTTTAAAATTGCACACTCAAACTTAGCCTTTAATGTTGGCCAAACTTAGCCTTTAATGTTGTGTTAGATGATTGACAGGGCGTAGGGACCTACATACGTCAAATCTGCACCTAATTGAACTACTTTTTTTTGTTTTTTATGAAATGCATAATTGAAGTAGTTTGTATAATTGACAAGGCGTAGGGACCTATTTAAGTCGTGGAAGCTTTCGATCAAGACATAATATGGTAGTACAAAGTACTTTATTATGAAGTTGTGGCCTCTTTTGTATATTGCGAAAGAAAAAAATTGTTTAAATTCACATTTTTGTTCTGACGTTGTGTAATGTCAGACTCAATATTGTTGTGTTGTGTGTGCATTGATTGAGAGGGTATGGACACATGCGAAATATGTCACGGTGCATGGTGACTTTTAGGCGAGATGTTCAATGCATGACGTTTTATATCGTTAAATTTCCTTCATATAGGAATAATAATAATAATCTTGAATTACTTTTTTAAAAAATAGATATAGATTTATTTAGAATAAAAAGAATATTACCATTAGAATACTCATGAAGAAAGAATAAAGAGGAGGCATCTTTCACTCATAGCAAAGGGTTTGATCTAAGATTTCTAGATGGATGATGTAGGGTATTAGTACATTTGCTACATAATTTAAATGTGAGAATTTGTCCTCTAAAAAAGGAAATATTGAATGAATGGATCGTAAATTATAAGATCTTATTCATCAGAAGATCTTTTAAAGACAGAATTAATTTTCCTCGATATATAACATAATGAATGAATGGATTTTAATTTCCCATCTCATGGAAAACCCTTTTCGCTCCGCTTAACCGTATCCCACTAAGGGTATTTTAGTGATAGGTTCTATAGGAACTGGACCATCCTATTTGGTCAAATACCTAACGGAAAACTCCTATGTTCCTTTCATTACAGTATATATAAATTGAAATTTCCTCCAAACCAGTCATGAGAAAATATCTTTCAACTCATTTAAAATAATACAAAGTGTCTATAAATATTTAAAATGCACATTAAATTTAGTCTAAGTTAGTAAATTGATATTAATGGTGCTAATAATTTAATATACATTTTAAATGTTTAGACACTTGACACTATTTTAAATAAATTTTCTCCATACTAGTTCGAAGAAAATTCATGTCTTCTCTCTATATATATATAAAATTGTAAGGCATTAATTAGAGCATTGAAAAACTGCTGCCATATTTGATATTTCTAATGAGATAAAGTTTAGATGTCAGTAGAAATTGGCAATCATTTTCGTTCGTAATCTCTCACAAAAACTTCAAATTTTCTTTTACTTTTATATTATATCATCAATTTCTTTCCTCTTTCTTTTTTTCAAACTCTTTACCAAATACAAGGAATTAAGATTGGAGTAGGTAAAAATGTTTACTCACAAATTTTTTTTGTTTCCTCTTCTATGAGGAATCAATAATTGGCTGGCTACTGAGGAAGGGCCTGTTTTGAAAAAATAATAAGAGAGATGTTAAAATAATAATCAAATGATCAAATTTACTTATTTTTGAGATAATTGATTACTTAGGAAGACATCCAAATCAAAAGAAGCGAGACCGACAACGACAAAGACCAGTCGGACACGTTACTCAAAAGCCAGATGTGCTTTTGATAAAAGCGGGAAAACAGAAATAGTAATAAATGAAAGCAAAAAAAAAAAAAAAAAAAAAAGCATGAAATAACGTTTGGTCGTCATCAGTAAGAAAATTGTCGGTGATTCCTATCCAGTTCCTGTATATGCACATGGTGATGGACCTGATGGTAATTTAGTAGAGGCAAAGAAATCTTCTTTCAACCAAGTGACAGACATTTCTTCCTGTATACACATAATGACGAAATAATGGATTTTAATTTGTGGCACAAGAATCTTACCAAGACGTATGACATTCTTAATTTACTCACTCAAGCCAAACTATATTCTTACTTCTTTCTTCCTCCAATGTAATCATCACAAGTATTACCCAAAAGAGCCTCCCACTTTCTGTAAGATGTAGATGAATTCGCTGGTAAGCTCGATCAGAGCAAATGAGAGGATTTGGGGATGAAACAGCTGTTGCAAATGCAAGGCTAAGTAGAGGATTGATGGAAACTGAAGGAGCACTTGTGATTTTTTTATAGCATATTATATTTTTGTAGTACACAAAAAAAAAAAAAAAAATGAAGTACAAAAGTTGTACTACATTTATGTTACTTGCACTGTTTATTTTTATTTTTAAGCTAAAAACATTTAAATTTGTTCTTCTTGTTGTTGCCGGCACTACTCAAGTGGGAACAGAATCATTTTCAGTCCATTATGGACTGGAGAATATTTAATTTATGGCTAGAATTTTTGAGAAAAAATCCTATGGCTATAAATAGGACACATATTCCACTAACAAAAATAATAATAAAATTTTAAAATAATAATAATAATAATAATAAATAAGAAAAAAAGAAGGGGGTTGCTTGCCACCACAGGGGGTGGCCGGCCACCCCTGTTTTGGGTAGGGGGTGGCTCAAGCCACCCCCAATGGCCGGCCAGGGGGTGGCCGAGCCACCCCCGGCCTGGCCTATGGGGGTGGTTCAGCCACCCCCATCTTGCAAAAGGGGGGTGGCCACCCTGCCCTTCTTTTTTCTTATTTTTTTATTAATTTGTTTTTTTTTTTTTTTTTTTTTTTAATTTAAAATAATATTTTATTATTATTTTTATTAGTGGGATATGTGTTCTATTTATAGTCATAGAATTTTTTTTTTTTCAGAAATCTTAACCATGAACTGAATATTCTTCAGTTCATTATGAACTTGAGAGGATCCTGCTCCACCTAAGTGACTGTACTTTTTACACAAATAGACTTATTTACGTAATGTGTACGTAGTCCTACAATCAAAACAATAGTTGCACCCAATGATTATTGATATTGATTGCACCAAAATCTCCCAAGCTGCTCTACCTGCATTACTCCGGCAAAGACAAAGACGAGAAAGGCTCAAAGGTTTATTAGGGTGAGCGGCCGGGCGAGAGATACTTTCGATAAGTCAGTAACATTCTTAGAGAAGAGGGTGGTTTGAGTTGAGGAGTCTTTAGGCCTCGTTTGGTACACGAAATGAGTATTGTATTAAGAAAGGGAATAGTTATTACATGGAATGAAATAGTTATTCTTATTTCTTAATTTGGTAACAACACATATGCTTTAATTGAAATTTAATCGAAATTACTAAAAAAAAAAACCACATTATTTTTAATTTTTTTCAAAACTCAAATTAAAAAAAAAAAAAAAAAAGAACCTGAATATTATGGGAGGTCGGGGGTGACCATGGCCACCCCCAAGGACAGTTGGAGGTGGCCACAAACATGCACGAGGGGCTCTACGAGTGGTTACGGCCACTCTTGAACCCAATTGGAGGTGGATAGGCCACCCCAGCTTCTACCACCCATAGCCATAGTGAATATTCATGTTCAAGTTTTTAAGAAAATAAAAAACAATATGAGTGGTTTTTTGGGAGAATGTAGTCTATTCCTTTAGGAATAGTCATTCATCTCATTTTTAGAGGAATAGAATCGTATGAATAGTTATTTTCATAAGAATAGACCCTACCAAATAAAATAATAATTATTCTATATTAATAGTCACTCCATTACATTGATCTATTCTATGAATCAAACGGGCCCTTAATGTTATGATGATACGTGTGTTGTGTATTGGAGAGGGGTTAATTACCTTCCCTCTTATAATTCTACTTACCAATCTGAATAGCCGGGTGCCAACGTACTTCTCTGTCACATGTTATCTCATGGTATTAGCTATTTGGGGGGTTGCTTACCGACTTGATGAGATGATGTTCTTGTTCTCTTTTTCACCTTGGGTTAGACGACATTAAATGCTTCAACATGCTTATCTCACGAGAAAGGTGAGGGTGACATTTTTAATGCTCCACTTTCTCCGCCAGCCGTCCACTGTGGTAGTGAAGGACTTGGATCCTCTTCATTTCATTTGAAATCGAGAGGAACATGCAACTTAATTGTTTTTAGGGAGGCAATTTTATCATTTTATTTTATTTTTGACAAAAATACTGTTTAAAAACAATTAAATGGATCCCTCGAAAAGAAATGGAGATATCCTTCTCCGGGAGGGTGAAGGGTATATTTCATGCCATGGACTTCGAAAAATATGCTGATATAAAAGTTGAGTTTCTTCTTTTCTTGGTAGTGGGAAGAATTGTGGGCAACAAGGGTGCTACTCTTATTGGGTGCAGGGCTGAAAAGTTTAGCTCGGCCTGAATCAGCTATCCTTTAGAATGAATTATTTCTTATACAGGCCCAACATGTTTGATTTGGATCCATCATATATCAGATCAGAGGGATGTCAAGAGATAGTAAAAATGGCCATCATGAGTAGGGGTGTCAAGGCGACTAGTAAATTTCACTAACCGCTAACCGTTAACCGCTTATACAGGCCCAACATGTTTGATTTGGATCCATCATATATCAGATCAGAGGGATGGCAAGAGATGGTAAAAATGGCCATCATGAGTAGGGGTGTCAAGGCGATTAGTAAATTTTACTAACCGCAACCGCTAACCGCCTAGCGGTTAACGGTTAGCGGTTAGTGAAATAGATAACCGCCCGCTAACCTCTTTTTCAAAATTGGGTTTTTTTTTTTTTGGGCGTTTTTGGGCTTTTTTTTTACCCTCTTTTTTTTTTTTTGGTATTTTTAGTGTCTTCTTGGGCCCAATTGCTATAAAAAGAGCCCATATTAAAAAATCAAAAATATTTGACCATAGATTTACATTTACTTGTACTTTAAAGAAATTTCCTTAAATATTAAATCATAACCGGTTAACTAACTTTTTTTTTTTTATTTTTTTTTATTTTTAAAAAACAACATATATATATAATTCAACACAACATATAAAAAAAAGTTCAGAATTCAGACAACTATCACAACATATAATGATAATATATTAATACTTAAATTGTGTTTATAAGTAACACATTGGTCATTGTTTAATCCAATGTCAATTACTTAATTTGATATTATACGAATCATATCATCATTGTATATTAATAATATGATTCACTTGAAGTCTTGAATAAAGTATTTAAATTATCATTGAATTATATAATTAAGTATTGATATTATACATTGATATTATTTATATGCATATGTAGGCTTATATAGACTTATAACATATATAGACTTATAAGTTTATAACATACATTGGAAATAAGTCTTTAGATATTTAATTGTTGTATGAGTATGAATTGGTATACTTATGAGTTATGTCATATTATATATGTATAAATTGTTATTATATAATCAAATGATTTAATGATCAATTGATCATGTGATATAATCATATAAATTATAGTGATAATATATTAATACTCAAATTGTGATTTAATGATTAAGTGATTATGTTATATGTATAAATATTTTTATAATTATAATTATAAAAATATATTATATAAAAAGGCGATTAACGGTTATAGCGGTTAGCGGGCAGTTTTTAATTGCCAGGATTGACACTCCTCATGAGTTTATAAGTAGAGACAATTGACGTGACAAATTATTCAGAATATCAACGGGTTGCCTACAGTTGTGCAGCAAGAAGTGAAACGACGAAGGTGCCAATATTATCTGATCCGAGAAGTCCTCAGTCCTTACAGAATGATTGCTACATATTTGTGTTCAAACTTTTTCCAACATATATTGCCAAAAGAACTATATATGATTTGGGGTTCCCAAACTTCCCTCTGATTTGTGGCATAATCTTGTACATTTATCAAATGTTATACATTGAAATGATTAAACATGCAATTGATCGAGTAATGTACCAAAAACTAGCTAGCTTGAATATTGAGCCCTTGTGACAGATGTTGTCCTAGCTAAGCGAATTTTTTGGGGAAAAAAAATGTCATTTGCAAAAGCTGCCCATCCCACCTTGTCCGGCAACATTGAGTGAGTAGCACTGATAATGTCCCACCACTCATGGACAATTTCTGCCCTCAATTATCACCTCAATTTTATCTTTCTCAGCTAGCCCAAAAGGCCAAAATTTACTTTGAAGGACTTACTGATGGAGCTAGAAATACATACGTGGACCACCCAATACCCACTTAAACATAATCAAGAGGATTCAAGACTTTATTTGAATAAAAAAAAAGAAGAAGAAAGTCAGATGAATTCAAGGTCTATTGCTGCTAACCAGGCCTAAGAGGAGCCTACTAAAGGCCTCATCCCCCTCACACTTGGGTATTCTCTCTCTCTCACTAGGCTCCTTCTCGTAGAAGCTATAAGGAGCATTCTCTCTATTTTTCTTTCCTCACAATTTAGAAAAATTGATTTGGCCTCAGAGTGATTCATTTAAAGGAGCAGCTAGCCTATTGATAACCCAAACTTCAAAGAAGGCTGAGTCCGGACATGGATGTGAAGGTTGATTTCTTAGCCAAATGACTCCAAACTAAAGCCATCGTGACAAAGGTGTGCAGTTTGATCTGCAAAGTGTATTAATCAAAAGTTGACATTTTCTTCTAGCTTGTATTAATATTAATGGAGACAACTTCCACCGGATATTGGTTCATGGGTATTTGTTAGAGTGTTAATTAAATAATTAAATTTTTAATTTTTTATGTCTCGAGAATAATCCATGATATCGGATTTTAGATTTTAAGTTTAAGCTCTAACTTCATAATTTATCATTTAACATCAATCACACACCATAAAATACACTAACTTTAAATCATATAACCATTAAATAAATAAAATCAATTTAATTTAAAATTGTGTGATCCTATACGGCACTCGTAAGAGTATTATCTGATTCCGACCAATTAAGGTATAAGATGCCATGATTAGGTGGAACAATAGAACAAATTAAGGATTAACTGTTGGAAATCAAAAGTCGATGCAGTGCATATCTTTTTTTTTTTTGTTTGTTTATTTATTTATTTTTTTAAAGCAAGTAAGATGCAGTACATGTTTGTACTT
This sequence comes from Corylus avellana, assembly GCF_965113065.1. Classification (NCBI taxonomy): domain Eukaryota; kingdom Viridiplantae; phylum Streptophyta; class Magnoliopsida; order Fagales; family Betulaceae; genus Corylus; species Corylus avellana. The sequence continues at coordinate 24,002,487 of NC_142496.1, forward strand.
CATTTTAGTGTACTAACAAAATATGATGATGAGGCCAGGCATATAAAATCATGGACTGCTTTGAATTTCTTCATTAATCCTCCTCTAAACCATCTCTCCATCTTCAACTGCTTTTCATCTCCAAAATTTCTCAGTTGTTCCGCGAGTGGCACCAGTAATATATAGCGTTGATTTAAGGTAAGACTGCCCCCAAAACTGATTTAAGGTTATCTCAGATGCCATTACATTACAATTTTACTTTTGCCACACGTATTACAATTTCATGTACGTATTTTCTATATATGAAGGAAATGTTTGTTTCTTTCTTCAAAATAGTCATTTAATTTTATTTGATAATTCTTTTTTTTTTCTTTTCAAAATAAAAACATTAACAAACAACTCGAAATATTAAAAAAAAAAAAAAAAACTTGTAAAACATTCTAAAAATAAAAAATATTTTCTAAAAACATTAACAAACCCTAAACTAGGTGTGCTGTATATCTTTGTTGTAGTGAAAACCGAGATATGCTTTGTTTGTTTGGAGTCAGATGTGCATACTATTAATATTCAATTTCCATGTACATGTACTAGACATGAAAGACAAGGAATGATTAACAATTCTTACAAAGAAAATTAAGCACATGCTTTTTTTTTTTTTCATTTTTATCCTTAAATTAAGGCACATGCTTCAATTATATGTGTCCTTGCCAATTTTCAAACAATTGCTATGAACATTACCAGATCCAAATCTGTCAAATGGCTAACAGCTAGCTCTAATATCCCTGTTATCCAATATCCCATAATCTTCTTTTGTCAAAAGCTTCAATTCTCTCTCTCTCTCTCTCTCTCTCTCTCTCTCCAGGCTGTCGAATGGCCCCAATTCTCTTTGTAATTAATTGGTACATTTTCTGAATCTCATCATGCTCCTTAATTTTGTTAAAATAAATAGATAAATAAATACAATTTGTATCACACGTTACCATGGCCTTAGGCTGTACATGTTGTCACATGCATGCCTATCTTTGTTAAGACTATAATTAACAAATTAATTCCCTGTTATGCCCCCACAAAGTGATGTGATACTTACTCAAATACGTGTTTGTCTGTCCTCATTTTAGTGGCCAGTTTACATAATTTTAATACCAAACGAATCTTTCAAGTTAATTTATCCATTTACAATATTGAAAATATGAGTAATGCTATAAGTCTTTTTAGAGTCCTTTTAAAGATTAGAGTTATCCCAAATATGATGTGACTTTTAAAATCACCAATAGATCAAAAGTCAATAAATCACATCTTAAATTCAACGGTGATTTTAAAAGCCACATCACATTTGAGATTACTCTAATCTGTAAGAGGACTCTAGAAAGACTTATAGCATTACTCTGAAAATATGAGTCAATTATATATATTCTTAGTTTTAAATCCGACCCATAAATGCAGGTTACGAATTCACTATTCTAATATTATTAAAGCCAACAATAATTCTAGAGCCATGTGCATTATGCAAACTAGTCGTGTTATTGTAGCAATTAATCCTGCCCATCATCCCACCTTAAACTTCTCTATCTTTTAAACTTTGACGCTAAGTTAAGGGTGTTGGGAGTTATTGAATTAATTAAAACTTTTATTTATTTATTTATTTTACTTTGGCTAGAAAAACAACAAAACATGCCATTTCTTTCTCAAAATTATTATTAACCTCAAAACTATATACCGATTACCTTAAGTATAAATATATGTGTAATACATGGGTTCCATATTAAATGGAACCAAGAGGTAGATCAATCGGCTGGGACCACGCCTAATGAAGTGAAGGTCATTAGTTCGAATTCTCCTTTTTACTCTTGTGCGAACATGTAAAAAAAAAAAAAAGATGAGTATCTATAACGAGTGAGTTTATAAAAATATTTGTGAGTGTTAAACTTTACATTATTTACTTACTATGTAAAATTAGGCATTAAATTATTATTATTATTATTATATCATTAATATGCTTTTGGCCACTCGGATGGTTCGGCTAAGTTGTGCATTCACCCTTATGTTATTAGAGAATGGGCATTAATAATAATAAACCAGCATTAATCCTGGTCCTGCTTCTCTCATGGCTATATGCCAAACTACCTGTAACCATCATGTGGCAGTCACTCAAATGATGAACCTAACCCCATTCCGCAACATTAATTAATTTAATTTTTGATATCTACAAATCAAAAAAGAAGTAATTTTTAATATCATAAAACACCTTTTGATATAAACAAAAGAAAGTTGCCCATTGTTGCCTTAATGTCATATGTACCCACCTCTTTGATATGGACAACTTTTTGTATTAATGAACTCTATCCCTCTATGTCATTAATTATCACTTTGTCTTTAATGACTATGTCAGATCACTAATCTTATACAAGTGCAACGGTAAAATTCACATGATTTTCAATAAATTGCGAGACAACGTTATTTACATGAGGTTCAATCATTCACATAAATTTTAGGTCTCTATCCACTTGTTTAGACAGATAAATCCTATAAAAATTCTTTCATATCAGCTATCCGCATTACTAGCAATTCATCCAACAAATTTTTAAGAATATTCAATTTTTGTAGACGTGCCCGTCAACCTTTCAATTAGCTCTTTCTAGCATTACTCAATCAATCCTATATATAGTCCCTAATCCATATATGGTTAACTGTGACACGTGTCCCATAGTCTTGTTTGAATGTCTTTGGCGGACATGGCAATTTTTGAATTGGGAAAATGAGGCCAACATGATTATATCACACTACACATGGCATGCACTTATACATTACACATGGCATGCACTTATAGATAAATTTGTATACATTTTGGCGTCCACCGACGAAACATAAAAAACTTACTATTCAACGGTAAAAGTATAATTTAAATTTTTGGGCTTCTCTCTAACGGATAGTGATCCAATAATAAACAAATAATTAGCAATGTGGACAATTAACGTGACTTAATTGGGTACATTAAATAATGCTAGTTGACGAAAGAATATAGTACTTATATATTCTCACTGTGCTGGGTATATATATTATTATAATTAAGCATATACCTACTGGAATTTTGGCGTACGTGGGAATTATATAATCGTGTGTGAAAGTGCTAATTAATAACTAATGATCTTGATTAGAGAATCCACTAGATGAACATGATTTATTTGTCCTTTCTTTGAGAAATACAAGTAATCTACTGAATAAATTCTCATAAACTTTTATCATTTTCACTTTTTTTTTTCTTTTTCTTAATTTTAATTTCTATTCAATGAAGGGAAAAGGGGAAAAAAAAAATCGTTTGCTTTATGATCTTGAATAATGATATGACATGATCGCTTCATTACCTGAGGAGTTCTTGCGGTGCATGTAATATTAGGACTTAAATTTTTTACAAACCGTTTGTAGTTTTAGAGATTGATTTGTAAGAATTTTCTAAACTAATTAATATTAATTTGGTAGCTCAAAGTTTTTCTTTAATATCAATAAAAGATTAGATAAAAGAATGTAGCTAATAATTTTCTTCAGATTTTATTTTTGAGAAATGCTGCGGTTTCTTGTGTGGTTCTCATGACGTTTTCCTGATTTTACGTAGATATTATTTTCTAAAAAAACAGAAAAAAAGAAAAACTTATTCTTACTTTCTAAAAAAAAAATATTTAAAAAAACAATATACATATAAGATTAGGAGAACACCAGAAAAACTACATGAGGAACCCTAACATTTCAAATACTACATTGTTTTCTTATCCTAACCTTTTACATATTTTTCTCGCTTTTTGCAGGGTTAGGAAAAAAAAAATGGTGGATGCATGGGCAGTATTTTTGTTTTAAATTTTTTTATTTTGAGTGAAAATCTCATGATTTCATTAAAGTTTTTAGATATTACAATATCGTAAATAAAAGCAGGATGTTAAATTCCTCTATGTTTGCTCCAAGACCAATTGTTGGAGAGCTGCCTTCACCAGCAATGAGCTGCTATATTAACTTCCTTGTTGACGGTGACACACATGCCATGAATGGACGAGGTTATTTAGTAACACATTCGAGTCATTAATCAAATTACCATACCGACTCCAAAATAGTTCTTCCTTCCAAAATTCTTGTACAATTTTCGGAGCATCACTTTTTTTCTTTTTTCTTTTTGATATGTCCACACAAGAAAAGAGGAGGTGGGATTCGAACTAATAACCTCCGCTTCATGAGACCTCCGCATTACTTTTTATAATAGGCACTTGTATGCGTAAATGGTTGGAAGGCATGTAATTTTTATGTTAAAAATTCTCATGCTTCACTTCGTTAATGTTAAAAGTGGTTTTTGTCTTCCACGAGAACCACGAGGCCTACTAATTAATTATAGGGAATCTTCATATATATATATATATATTTCAATACGTGATTTTGTTGACCAAAGGGAAAAAGGGAAAGACAAAAAAAGTATTATAACTTATGTAATAATAAATATATAGTAAGAACTTTAATCTAGGTTGCTTTGTTGTATATCTGATCAGTTGTTTCTTTGGTTGTTTTGTTGTAATCTGGCTTCTTGTTTTCGGCGGTCCTGTCGCCGGCCTTCCCCCTTCATTTCAGTTTTGTTTAATTTAATGCTTATTTATAAAAACAGGGATCAATATTTAAAAAAAAAAAATAATAATAATGAATCAGTAATTTTTTTGGAAAGTTATTCTCAACCAACAACAACAATAACAATTAATAATAATAATAATAATATTATATATGCCATTCTTTCATGTGATATTTTTTTCTTGCCAAATCTACCCACGCTTGATTTATTTAGTGCCACTTGCAGCAAGCCCATAAGGGGCTTTATTTTTTGAAAAATATTTTTATCCTGACTGAGCACCGAAAAGGATTAATTTTAATATATTATCGCTGTTTGTTTTATAGACGTTGGATAGAGAGCATAACAGCTTGTCACAGCTATGATTTGTCAACGTAGTAAATGTCTCTCAACAAATAAAATAATCGTGACTGACTTTTATGGGCAATTTTCCACGTGGCCAAAAACGAAAAAAAAAAGAGAGGATATTAAACAGCTTAGCTAGGTAATCAGTCATCAACAGACGGTTTAATTAATATAATCCCTGCCATGCCTCGTATTCCATTATGCTAAAAAAAATTTTCTAATAAAAGAGAAAATGAAAACAATAAAAAAGAAGAAAGATTCTCTCAACTACTTTTATTATTGTAGCATATGGGGTGGGATCCTATTCCCACGTGCCACTAAATTTTCCACCTTCGAATTTTCAAGACCACTCCATGTATTCATTGGTATACACAATTGGGATGTTTGTGATTATTTTTGTTTTATTTTTTATTTTTGTAGTTACATGTCGGCATACAGAGAGAAAAAGAGGGATGAAGATTTGATTCAATAACTTCCGTTTCATGAGACGTAGTATTTAGTAAATTGAACTACCCGTAAAAGAATGAGTAAAATTTTTTCTTATTTGATGCAATTTATGAAATGTTTACATCAAATAGAAACGGTTAAAATAATATTAAATAAATAAATATAGAAAGAATGTTAAATAAAATTCATAAACTTTATGAGTTCAATGAAATCAGTATATTTTCGTCCCAAAAAAATAGTTCAATCAGTTGAAAATCGTGCTTCATAAAACAAAAGTCACTAGTTCGAATTTCAGGATCCCATTGCACTTCATTTTATATAATGAGAAGCGGCCTCATGTTTTTTTTTAAAAAAGGGCCGTTGGTTTGCACTAGAGGTCATAATTGCCGTCGCCCGTTTGGGGATCCAAAATTTGTGATTCAATTATATGAAAGGTGAAAACTCACGATCACATGTATCTTTTGGCTTTTATCCCATGCTTTTCATAAGTTCTAAAACGTTCTAAAATATGTCCACGTGTCATTGTCAATTTTTTTAATAATAAAAATTTATCTTAAGGTGGATCCACGGTGTCATATCAGCATTATAAAAAAAAAAAATGGTATCAAAAAAATTACGGAAAAAATGCAAAATTAGTCATTGTGGTTTTCTTGATTTACAATTAGCTTTTTGTCGTATCAAAATGAACTCGATCAAAAGTCCTTGAGGTATGCCAAAAAAATAGTTTAGTCCATAGGGTCAAATTTCGTCCACTAATTTAACAGATTTCATTTGTGTGATATTGACTTAAATAGGACAACTATTACAATTTTATTGGTTCTAATATTTTATGCTATCATAATTTGTTAAGTCAGTGAACGGAATTTGACTGTAGGAGCTAAATTATTTTTTTGGCATACCCTATAAACCTTTGAGTTCATTTTGATACCACATGAAGTTAATTACAAATCAAGTAAACCACATAGACTGATTTTACATTTTTCCCTAAAATTATTTTTACTTTTATAATGAACAATTATATATATTATATTCTCATTTCACTTCTATCTATTGAGCTAATGTGCCCATGCCCATAATTTTTTGACCGGGGCGTATTGTCAAATAAATGCAGTAAAATGAGAGTGTGGTACTATATAACATTACTCTTTTGGCTGTTGTTATTTGCAATATCCTCTCACTGTCAAAATTTTAGACTAAACAAATTAATTAGTGAGCATGTGATTCCCACTTGACCTTTTTAGTCCTCCAAATATTTTCATGCGTGTTTAATGCTCACAACAATCGTAATTATAAATATTATTTCCATAATTTAGGAAAAACATTACAAATGACCCTTAATTTAGGGTGTATATAGTTGTAATTTTGTACGTATTCGGGTACCTTTCTGATCACGAAAGTAGCCTCTATAAATAGACCCTAAATCTAAGATGAAAGTCATAGAAGACAGGGACTTATTGCAGTATGGGAGTACAGAAGATGGGTTTGATCCTTGCTTTCCTTGGCTTTTTGTTCTTCGATGGGCTGCTGCTTTCCTCTGCTTACAACGTCCACCATTATAGCTTCATTGTAAGTGTTCGATCCTTCCTGTTACGTTTGCAGTAGTTGTAGTAAACCCAAAACCAGAAATGTTTCATATGAGTGGTTCTATAATTAATATCATTGTTGGTTTTGACTGCAGCTGAGGGAGACGAATTTTACTCGGCTGTGTACCACAAAGAGCATGTTTACTGTAAATCACCAATGGCCTGGCCCAGCCATTCATGTTCGCAAAGGCGATAGAGCGTTTGTCAATGTTCACAATGAGGGAGATTATGGTGTCACTATTCACTGGTAATAATTCCTTCTATCTCTCTTTGTGGGGTTGAAATTTATGAAAATATCGTGAAAACTAAAGAATAATTGGCTGGTAATAGTTCCTTCTATCTCTCTTTGTGGGGTTGAAATTAATGAAAATATCATGAAAACTAAAGAATAATTGGCTCATGACATGATAGGCACGGAGTGAGGCAACCAAGAAATCCATGGTCTGATGGTCCTGAGAACATCACACAGTGCCCCATTAAGCCAGGGAAAAACTTCACCTATGAAGTTATATTCTCTACCGAGGAAGGGACTCTTTGGTGGCACGCTCACAGTGACTGGTCACGTGCCACAATCCATGGCGCCATTGTCATCTTGCCCCAACGCGGAACCACCTATCCATTTCCCAAGCCCTATGCCGAGCATGTCCTCATACTCGGTATGTAATAACTGAATATATATTTCCTTGAGAAAATTGCAGAGTTTATGCATTTTTACCAATTCCTCATTTTGATTGTACGTGCTGCAGCGGAATGGTTCAATGGTGATGTCAAGGAATTAATCGACAATGCCACGGCAACCGGTGCGGATCCAACTCCATCAGATGGATATGCCATCAATGGCCAACTAGGATTTCCAAATAATTGCTCCAATGGTAATTAACAACAAAAATCTTTCAATATACCGGAACAGAGCAGGTCTAATATATCATATATTGCAGATACAAGTTACCGTTTATCAGTCGTGCCTGGCAAGACATATCTTCTCCGTCTAGTAAATGCGGTGATGAATGAAGAAATGTTCTTCGGAATCGCAAAACACAACCTGACAGTTGTGGCGCAGGACGGCTCATACATAAAGCCGTTAACGACGAGCTACATAATGATAACCCCAGGGCAAACGATGGACATCTTGCTCACAGCAAACCAGGCAGCAAGTTATTACTACATCGCCGCTTCGCCATTCTTCGACTCCGGAGCTCCGTTCGACAGCACCAACACTTCGGCAATTCTTCAGTACACAGGCACCTACACTCCTCCAACCTCCCCTGCCTATCCGACCCTTCCGAATGTCACCGACGTGGACGCCGCAGACAACTTCACAACTCGCATCAGGGCATTGGCAAGCCGCGAGCACCCCGTTGATGTGCCCAAAAACATCACCAAACAGATCGTCATCACAGTTTCTGTGAACCAGATTCTTTGCGCAAATGCATCGTGCGGGGGTCCAGATGGGAACAGGCTTTCTGCCAGCTTGAACAACATAAGTTTCTCCACCCCAAAAATTGATATCCTTCAAGCATACTACAAGTAAGTCCATATGTATATATATATTTTTTGAGCACTAATTAAGTCACACATTTGTTTTAACAAGTAATAACTCAAGCTTTAAAACCTTTATTTGTATATGCAGGTCGTTGTCGGGAGTTTTTGACAGAGATTTCCCGGCTAAGCCGCCGTATGTATTTAACTACACAGGAGATGTGGGTAACAATACGTTATACCCACACGTGGCAACCAAGGCACATATCATAAAGTATGGGGAATCCGTGGAAATCGTGTACCAAGGGACTAATATTGGGAATGCAGAGAACCATCCGTTGCATCTTCATGGTTTTAGCTTCTACTTGGTTGGAACCGGTTATGGCAATTGGGACCCCGCCAATTCCACCACATACAATTTGGTTGATCCACCGGATGTTAACACCATCGGAGTTCCTAAAAATGGATGGGCTGTCATTAGATTCATAGCCGACAATCCTGGTACTCTCTCTGTTTCTCTCTTCTCTTGTCTTTCTTTATTATTATCTCCCATTGAATATATATATATATATATATATATATATATATATATATATATATATATATATATACATGTTTGTGTATGGATTGAGAATGATATGGGTATGATTTTTCAGGGGTTTGGTTTATGCATTGCCATTTGGAACGGCATGCGAGCTGGGGTATGGACACTGTTCTCATTGTTCTGAATGGGCCTACAAACGAGACAAGCATTCGGCCACCTCCGGCGAACTTGCCTACTTGTTCTTAGTTCTGAAAAGCTTGTGCTTCGACCATCAATGTCTACGAATTCAATGCATAGAACGTTATATTTAAATAAGATATTTCAAGAAAATTGTCGTTTGCTTGTGTAAGAGATTTGTATTTAAGATTATTTGAACAGTTGTTTAGGATTCTTTTCAATTGTATCCTCCTCTGTTTTTGTTTTGTTTTGTTTTTCCCACTTTTGAGCCTTGATTCGTAGATACTTTTTAATAAATTAAATAGCTTTGGAAATTAATCCTCTCTCTGTTGATGATATATTCAAAATTTTCTCCTTCCATCGCTGTGGGGTATCGGGTATCCCCACGATCGACCCACTTTATGGTGGAATTCAGTTTCAAGTTAAGGTGCGATTTGATGAGATCGGGTGATGATATTATAAATGATACTTAAAAAAAAAGAAAAGGAATAATATATACTAAACTCTCGTTTAACTTTCATTCTAGCTACCGGCCTGGACGAATTAGTTATTGTTAAAAAAAAAAAAAAAAGGATTGGATTGGTATGGTCATATCAACCAAGTGAAATTAATTAAGGATGAGACGATTTAAGCGTGGTACACTATATACAACATTTCTCTTTTAAAAAAAGTTATCTTATCGCCCTAGTGTGACCACTAACGAAAGGATTAGATGTTCACTTCATTTAGGGGGAATTTTAAATGTACAGTTTTAAAAAATGAATAATGCTACTTTTTAAATTTATTTATCACTCTTTATATACGGATTAACGTGTCTTAATTATATGTCACTTAAAAGAAACAAGTAGCTTCTTATATTTACAATTTGAAAAGAAAAAAATAATGCACTCTTACATGTAATACTTTTTGCGCGCGATTTTAATAAAAAATCGCAAAGCGAAACAAACCCCAAAACTGCAATACGAATCAATTCCTGCAATAAGTTGATTATTTGGCCGTGATATGATATATCGTCTATACTTGAGGGGATCATGAGTGTCGGTGCAATGCATTATGTGTTAAAATAAAATGGATCCAACACGGCTTTACGTTGAATTAATAATGTGAATGAGGTGCAAGAATATGTCCGTTCACAATGGCTGGTTAGAAATTAAATACGTTTTTTTTTTTGAAGGCCTGAATTATTCTTTTGACAATGATTCCATCCGTTAAAGAAACGCCATCATATTATATTTTCTTTCTTTTCTAATCCGCAACCGTGTTTTTCTCTGCCATCACGCGTAAAATGATTTTTTAAAAGAGATGGGAAAAGGGGGAAGCCAGAGACAGAGACAGAGAGACAGAGAGAGGCCTGTCAGCCTGTGATTGACTTCTTTCCACCGAATACACGAAAAGAATGGACACCTTTTTCTCCCCCTAGCTTGGTCTCCCTCTTACGTTTGCTTTAATTCTATTGTATAGTATAATATAAGTTTATTAATGTTTTATTTATTATGTGTTAAATACTTTTCTTAAAAAGTCTCACAAATATATAAATGTGTTACTTAACATTAATTAAACTACCATTTTATGATAGAAAAATGTTATTCCGTTAAGGTGATACGCCATCATAAGATAATGAAATCCCGTTCCAAAATTTTTTAGTGAAAGATAAATTTGGGGTAAGTAGAGGGAGAGAAAAGATTTCTCAAAATCTCAATTTGGTTATACAACTAAAAATAAACGTGGAAGAGATGATGCATATGACATAATAATTAGAAAATATTTGCATTGCTGATCATTTGAATATTGGGGCATGCTAATTAATTTGTTGGAACTGATGGCTCATATTAATACCAGTGGAAGGTCAAGGAGACGGGAGCGGATAGCGACGTTCACGGAGCGGGGGTATTTTGAGGATTTCCTTAATAAGTATGTACAAGTAGAGATTAGGGTTTTTTTTTTTTTTTATATATATATGTATGATGTAACCCTGAATCATTAAGAGTAAAAATATAGTCACCTCTTTGTGGACGTAAAAAATTGCTGAACTACGTTAAATCTGTGTTTCGACTCTCTCTCTCTTTTCGATTCTATATTGTTCATCAATTATTGTGCACGATAACAACATAATTAAATGTGCATTTTTCTCTAAAGGTTGATAAAGGTTGGAAGGAGGAGTTTGATGTGTTAATTAGGAGTCAAAAAGTTTTTGAAGAGGGTGGGTGTTCTAAAAGCATAATTGAGATTGCATTTGGAAAATAAAACTTTTAAAGTATATATATATATATATATATATTTTAAAAAAGGTTTTGGCAATTTTTTGTCCCTCAGGGGTCCCATACTTTCGCTTTCTATTGTACATATAATAGTTTAATATTTTATTAATTTGAAAAACCAATAGTCTTACAATATTTTCCACGTTTTCTATCCTTCGTGTCGGGAAATTATTTGCTCTTGAGGTCTGCGGATCACTTTCCCACTTTTCTTCATGATTTCCCATCTGTAATATTCATGAATTCAGACGTCGTTTTGCCAACGTGACCACGCACGAAGGGGTCTACACGTCTCGAGCACGCCTCGCTTTTCCATATATATATATATATATAAGTTAAAGGGTTGGATTAGGTTGTCGTTCTTTTGGTAAAGGTTGAATTCTGTCATCATATATAGTTGTTGCATGTTCTTCTTTCTCTTCACAGAGAATCTTCTAAAGAAGCAATTAATCTAACATTAAACCACATTTCTAACGACAAATAAAGTACACAAAAACATGTTTTTGATTCAATTTTGGGCCTCAAGCATTCGATTCTATTTCCTTCTCTTTTTGTCGTATTTATTGACAATGAGACATTAATTAGCACATCATGGAAGCTTTGAGATGATGATGATGACCAAGTGATATATAGTTCCTAAATTATTATCGGTTGTTTCAATGGATGATCTATCATCTCAAAAATAGATTTTGTGTTTATTATAAAACTTATTTCAAAGCTGGTCTAAGTCTATATGGTGATCTATATATAGAGACACGATACTCTGTTTTTTTTTTTTTTTTTTGGTTTTAAATACAATACAAGTTTTGATGAAATTTTATGTGTCTTTGATCGATTCGATCGGTGTGTTGACTTGTGTGTTTTGTGGGCTCCAAGATAAGCAATTTTTGGATCTTGCACTAGGTGGCTTGCGAATGTGGATTGGGCTCAAGCATGTGGTTAATTACATGGTCTTAATTAAGAATAACGAGCATGGGTTAGAGTTGTATAATTTGGTGTGGTAATTGGGTTTGAGCCCCATTCTCTTCATGTAACCCATTACCCATGTATATTTAATTGTATGCTGTCTTCCTTATTTGACATGATAAATTTTATCCTATAATTAATTCCAACAATATTACGATAAAATTGAGTCATGAATCATGATATAAATAGAATGATTTAGAAAAAAATTTGGACACTTGAACAGATTTATCATATCAATTCAGCTAGGGTAGGGGTGGAACTCATGAGCAAGCAGAGAGGGTTGCTCAAGCACACGTAGCTAGGCTTAAATTTTTTCTTAATAAGTAAGATTTAATATGTGAAATATTTAATTAAAATAAAATGTATATTAGAGTGACAATGTTCGAATTCAAAACTTTCGTTCTGATGTCATTTTAAATCATCATTTGTCATAAAAGTTTAAACTAATAAAAAGAGCGAGGTAAATTTAATCACCAGTCTAAACGCAGCTTCATTAGCTGTTCATTTTACATGACAAACCTCCTATTTCTGCGCACTGTCGAGAAGAGTTTTTGCATTATTGATCAAACACTCATAACTATTCTAGCATTTACCATCTTTACACAAAGCTTGTACTACCACCAAAGAGTCACTCTCCAAAATAATGTGCGTGAGGTTTAGTTGTCTGCTCAACTCAACCGAGTATCATGCTCCTACAACCTTTGCTACGTGCAACAGGTTTGAAAATCTAGGGTCTCGTCGTGTATCTACCCCTTTTATAAGTTTAACTCTTATAAAATAGGTGGAAATTTAACATTAGTTAAGATATTAGATGGTATGGTTTGGTGGCATAGGAAGATTAACTATTGAAAATTACAAAACAGTCCAGTGCTTATCTTTTTTTTATTTATTATTTTTTTTCCCCGCAAGTAAGATGCAGTAGTACATGTTTGTACTTCATTTGAGTGTACTAACAAAATATGATGATGAGGCATATATATAAAATCATGGCCTGCTCTGAATTTCTTCATTCCTCTAAATTATCTCTCCATCTTCAACTGCTTTTCATCCCCAAAATTTCTCATTTGTTCCGCGAGTGGCACCAGTAATAACGTTGATTTAAGGTTAGATTGCCCCCAAAACTAATTTAATTAAGGTAATCTCAGATGCCATTACATTACAATTTTACTTTTGCCACACATATTGCTCATTTTCTATACTGTATATATCATTATTTTTATTTTTTATTTTTGGAGAGAAACATTGATTTCATTTCAAATGAAAGGATAGAATGATCTAGAGTATGAAACTCTAAACAGAAAGACAATATCATGAATGCTACTAGGAATCTCCTCCATCCATATTTTATCTGTTTGTTCTTGTACAGCAAGCTTTGCAAGGCCATGGGCAGCAGAATTTGCTACCCGCTTAACGTGTGTGACGACCCATCTCCTAAACACAGGTAGAACTCCTTTCATGTCTTCTACAATTTGCCCATATCGGCACCGCTAAGAGCTAGTCGCGTTGATGGCTTTTACGACATGCTCCGAATCCCCTTCGAGAATATATAATATCTTGCATCCTTACATCCCTATAAAATTTAGTTGCACATACATAAAACCCCATGGATTCAGCAATTACTGGCTCAGGATACCCGTCCTTGGTTTGACTCATGGACATACTCTCACCTTTATACTCTTATTCTCACTTGATGTAACTTTTAAAATTTCAATTTTTGAATCAAAATGCAATAGCACTTATCCATTCTAAGAATTATAGTGTCCATGAGAGTAATTAAGAATTATATGCACAGCATTTCTAATTAAATCTTGAGGCCGGTGTATGTCCTAGAGTGGGCTATAAACGCTATTTTTCTTAGCTTCTCTGAGGGGAAGGAAGGGTGGGTTAACTTGCAAAAAAGCAATAGGACAAGTGCCGGGAGTCTAGGGTAGGCATGTCCCAGAAGCCATGAGTGGACATCTAACATGTTGGCGTGACGCTGCATGCGTTTATTAACAAAACTGTACGTAGCCCTTATTACTTGTTATTACAACGTGATTGATCAGACTCTATAATTCACCCAAATGCATGCATGTTCTCAACAATCGATCGACAACGATGGTGACGATGTGGTCCAAATTCTGTAGGATGTTCTTAATTGGTACCATCTTAGATCGATGAAGGTAGCTAGCAAGCTAGCTAGCTAGGAGTCATTCACGCATTGGCTGTTATTTACGTCGGCTCTTCCTTTTGGCTGTTATGCTATAATTATAAAGGACAGTCGAGAATTTGAAGTGACAAATCAATGGTGATGTACGTTAACACTAATTCTATCGATCGGGGGAGCAAAAACAAGAAGAAGAAACAGCTAGAGAAAAGAATAAGAACAACAGCAACTACGTACAACTGAAATGGTCAGCTTAGGTATATAGCTATATGTCGCAGTGCAAGGCTGAAATGCGATAAACTTCTTCAAATTAAACGAGCAGAGTGTAGTGGCAAGGTGGGGTAGGGGATGATTTGAACAAGAGCTTTTCTCTTAACAAATTTTTGGTTTTAGAATATTAATTAAATCAATTATTATTATTTTTTTTATAAGTTTATAGTGTTTTGAGTTGGAATTTTGAAGCTAAAGCAACATTCTTTGGTGGGGAAGGATCGATTACAGGAAAGAAAATAATAAGAACCATGGATTCCCACTCCCAAATATATGCTATCACCTCTCTCTCTCTCTCTCTCCCAAGCTATTTCCACACCAATATGCACTTCTAGAAACCCCACTAACTAGTCACGGAAGGCCATTATCATTTGGTGCTCGAGATGTCAGATGCCATAATTAAACTTGATCATTCTTCCTTCCCCTAACTATCAAATTCAAGTCCTATAAATATTTATAATTTAGGGAAAACATTACAAATGACCCAAAATGTAGGGTGTATAAAGTTGTAATTTTGAATTAATTATGGTGGGTGCCTTGAGGAAAGTTGGCTCTATAAATAGACCCCAAATCCTAGCTGAAAGTCACAGAAGACAGAGACTTAAAGAGTGATATAATATGGGTGTAAAGAAGATGGGTGTGATCCTGGGTTTCCTAATTGGCTTTTTGTTTTTCGATGGGCTGCTGCTTTCCTCCGCTTTGAACGTCCACCGTTATAGATTCATTGTAAGTTTCAACTAAGATGTTCCTGTTATATATGTTTGTACCTTGTATAAATAGACGTTGACAGGGGCGGACCCAGGAATATATATATTAAATTACTATTTTACTCTTCCCTCTCTCATTATTTATCCCTCTACTCTCCCCACCACCACACAATTGTCTCCCATTTTATTTATTTATTTTTATTTTATTTTTGTCCTCTCTCTCATCTTATTGTCGACCGAATGTTATGATTTTTTATTTTTGTCTTCAAGCTCTGGGGATTATTCCAACCTGCTGCGAGAGGCTAGGAAAACTGGCTCTTAGAAATAGGCAAATTGGCTCTTAGACTATTGTGTGAGGCTAGGGAACCATAATAATTTTTTATTTTTTATTTTTTCCTTTGGCATTCGTATTCTTCTAGGAATGTGTTAGTTGATAAAAGCTTATATTTTTTATTCTTCTAGGCCCAAGTGGGGTTTTTTTTCTAAGGGGAAACATTTTAGGGGGTAAAATTTATGTGGGAAAATTTTTTTGGGGGGTTTGAACGGTAATTTTGGAAGGGCCATTACATGTTTTTTTTTTTTTTTTTTTTTTTTTTTTTCAAAGGCTTAAGGGGAATTTTTTTTTTTTCTTGGGATTGCCAAGGACCCCCCACTCTATAACGTGGGTCCGCCCCCGGATGTTGAGGAGTTTGATATCGTTTTAGCTGAACTAGCTAGCGTACGTAAATGCAGTGCTTTATTCTGTGAAGTGGATTTTTTTTTTCTTTCTTTTTGGTTTCTTTCTGGTTCTTTGATGTGCTAGTGGTCTGTTTGAATGGAGTTTTTGTTAACCCTAACCGGTTGGGCTTCAGACTCATTGTCTGTGAAATAAACCTTTTTTCCAATGTTTCTTTTCATATAAATCTCCACTGCTTCTTAGAAAACCTGTTTAGATGTTTAATAGGGGTATTCTTATTTTCGATGGTAATATCCATCATATTGCGCTACGACTTTCATCAATTGTATTTGCAGGTGACCTCCACTTTCACCTTTATTGAGGTGCTAGTGGTATATATGTTTGTAATGAGTTATTCTATCTAAGCTTGCATTTGCAAGTTTAGCTTCTTGTCTAAACTTGTTTTAGCTTTATGTTTGTCCTGTAATTTTCTTTTTAGTTTATGAATGCCAGTTCGTTACCAAAAAAAAAAAAAAAAATTGCAGTGCTTTATGAGAAATAATTAAGTTATATATATATATGGGGGAAAAGTACTTCTCTGTGTTTACACTAGTTGGTTTTATAATATAATTGTCCGTTTCGATTGCAGCTGAGGGAGATGCCTTTTAAAAGGATGTGTACCACAAAGAGCATGCTTATTGTAGAATATAAAGGTATTCCTTCATGGCCTGGCCCAACGATTCATGTTCACAAAGGCGATAGGGCATTAATTCGAGTTCACAACAGTGCAGATTATGGTGTCACTATTCACTGGTAATTAATTAAAAGGGGAAACTTTAGAAAGCCTCCCTCAACTTCCAGTCGTTTTGATATACTCCTCCTAAATTTTCAAAACTCTCACTTAGACCCTCTGAACTTTGGTTTTCTCTCACTTTGGACCATTTTAACGTTAAAGTCAAACAATTTGACTTTTTATACTCATTTTACTCTCCCTCAAAACTACTTCGTTTTGTGTCCTAAAACTACAACACCTATCCAGCCCAAAATGACGTCGTTTTAGGCATTAATTTTTTAATTATTTTTTTATTTTTAAAAAAGAAAAGCAAAATTAATTAGTTAATTAATTAAAAAAAAAAAAAGAAATCGGGGGTGGCTGGAGCCACCCCCTGGCCGATCTGGGGGTGGTCGAACCACCCCCATGGTCAAGGGGGTGGTCCGGCCACCCCCTTGGCCAAAAAAAAAAAAAAAAAAAGGGATCGGGGTGCTTTTGGGGGTGGCCGGACCACCCCCAAATGCACTCGATCCCCTTCACCACCCCCCCCCCCCCCCCCCCCCCCCCCGTTTTTTTTTTTGGCCTTTCCGGCCACCCCCATGGCCAAGGGGGTGGTCTGGCCACCCCCAGACCTGCAACCACCCCCGATTTCGTTTTTTTTTATTTTTTATTTTTTATTTTATTTTTTAATATTAATATTAATATTATGCTCAAAACAACATCGTTTTGGGTTGGGTGGTGATGTAGTTTTGAAGCCCAAAACGGTGTAGTTTTGGAGTCCAAAACGACGTAGTTTTGGTTGAAAAATTGGCATAAAAAGTTAAAAGGGTTCAAAGTGAAAAAAAAAAAAAAAAAAAAAAAAAAACCAAAATTTAGGGGGCCTAAGTGAGAGTTTTGAAAATTCAGGGGAGTATGTCAAAATGACTAGAAATTCAAGGGGACTTTCTGAAATTTCCCCTAATTATAACTCTCTCTCTCTCTCTCTCTCGTTCTCGTAACTGCTTTGGGGGCTTGTGGGGGCAAATTAAAGAAAATATCATGAAACCTAAAGAATAGTTTGGCGATGACAATTAATTGACAGGCACGGAGTGAAACAACCAAGAAATCCATGGTATAATGGTCCTGAGTACGTCACACAGATGCCCATTCAACCAGGACAAAGCTTAACTTATGAAGTTATATTTTCTGACGAAGAAGGAACATTTTGGTGGCATGCCCACAGTGACTGGTCACGTGCCACAGTCCACGGTGCCATTGTCATCAACCCGCCACGGGGAACCTCTTATCCATATCATACGCAGCCCGATGGCGAGCACGTGCTTGTACTCGGTATAGTTTAACTAACTAATCTCTAGTTATATACCACAAAATACTTATACTGAAGATCATTTCCCATATTAATTTCCTTGAGAAAATTAAATGCTGAGTTTATATATATATAATTTTATTGTGCTGCATGCATGCAGGAGAATGGTACAATGGAGATGTCATGAAAAATATCGAATACGCCCTGAAAACCGGTGGTGATCCAAACATATCAGATGCATATGCCATCAATGGCCTACTAGGACCTTCAGATGCCTGCCCCACTGGTAACATAATTATCTTTCATCAAATGCATATATATATATATATATATATATATAATTAATATCATATCATAATTATATTTATATTGACGTACGTACGTTAATGCAGATGAAAGTTATACTCTATCAGTAAAAGACGGCAAGACATATCTTCTCCGTATAGTAAATGCGGTGATGAATGAGGAAATGTTTTTTGGAATCGCAGACCACAAGATTACAGTTGTGGGACAAGATGGTGCATACATAACGCCCATAACCGACGTGGAATACATAATGATAACCCCAGGACAAACAATGGACGTATTGCTCACAGCAAACCAGGCACCCAGTTACTATTACATCGTTGCTACTCCTTTCATGGACCACAGTAAGGGTGCCCCATTCGACAAGAACCACACTTCAGCCATTCTTATGTATACAGGGGCTACTCCTCCGACCACTATTCCCTCTCCGTCCCTTCCTGATTCCGGCGACAGGGATGCTGCAAGCAACTTCACAAGTCAAATAAAGTCATTGAACCCGGTTGATGTGCCGACAGACGACATCAAACGCATTCTGATAGCAGTTTCTGTAAACCGGTTACCTTGCACCGATCCGGATTGTAAGGATTCAACCAGGCAATCTGCAAGCTTGAACAACATAAGTTTCCTCACCCCAACCGCTGATATACTTCATTCATACTACTGGTACGTACGTAACGTACCTACGACTGCA
This sequence comes from Corylus avellana, assembly GCF_965113065.1. Classification (NCBI taxonomy): domain Eukaryota; kingdom Viridiplantae; phylum Streptophyta; class Magnoliopsida; order Fagales; family Betulaceae; genus Corylus; species Corylus avellana. Next base: position 24,021,712 of record NC_142496.1, read on the forward strand.
CCACACTGTTTTTATCTGTTTCTTGTTTTTCTGTTTCCTGAAGATCCCTTTCCACTTTAATTCTTTTAATTGGATTTTTATTAAAGTATATCATTGCTAATTATCATCCACTATTATTCACATGTGCACACGGTTTTTAGCTGATATGATTAGGATTTAGGGTGATATATTTATAATCGTTAAATGTTCCATAAATCATGCACGCACGCACCTACTGCCAAGCAACATGTACCTGGAGGCTGGACGTATCACTAAATTTGAATAATAACTCAATTGCTTATACCGAAAATAAACTACTTTTAAAACCTTTATGCTTATGCAGTGGCTTACCTTTCGACAAAGATTTCCCGGCTATGCCGCCCGTGCCGTTTGACTACACAGGAGATGAAGCGGCTAATTATGAACTCCCAAGCGTAGGAACCAAGGCACTTATGATAGATTATGGGACAAACGTGGAAATAGTGTTCCAAGGGACTAATGTTGGGAATGCAGAGAATCATCCAATGCATCTTCATGGTTATAGCTTCTTTTTGGTTGGGACGGGTGATCTCAATTGGCACCGTGACAATATTACAAATTACAATACGACATATGCACCGGTAGTTAACACCATCGGAGTTCCTAAGAATGGATGGGCTGCCATTAGATTCAAAGCCGATAATCCTGGTACTCTCTCTCGCTAGATCTCTTTTGTCTTTATCTCCCAGCCCAATATATATATATATATATATATATATATATATATATATATATATATATATATAAAATAGATATTTGTGAATAATGACATGGCGATGTTTTTCAGGGGTTTGGTTTATGCACTGTCATTTGGAACGGCATTCGAGTTGGGGGATGAGCGGTGTTATCATTGTGAAGGATGGGGAAGGCCCTGACCAAAAAATTCTGCCACGCCCGCGTAATTTCCCTGATTGTCCTCCTAAATAGTTATGAAAAGCTTGCGCTCCAACCTTCAATGTCGTCTACGAAATGATCAACCTTTTCAATGTCGTTTTTTATGATTTGAGCAGCCGTTTGAATTGTTTCCTGTTTCTGTACGTTCTTGTTGTTTTCCTCCTTGTGAGCCTTGATTCGTAGACACTTGAATAAAATAACTTTGGAAATCCTCTCTCTGTTGATCTTATATTCAAAATTTTCTCTTTCCATCGCTAACTAGCTATATCCTATATACATATAATTGGGGTGTCCCCTGCGACCCACATTATTATGGTGTACGTGATTCAGTCTCAACTTAATTAAGGTGCGATTTGATGCTGAGTCATGATCTGGACAATTCGTCGTACGTTGATTTGATGCCACAACAATTCGTCGTTGCTTGACTAATTAATCATCGATCCTTTTATATACCCGGATACTCTATTTTTTCCAAGTGCATGATTTGTGAATTGACATATGAATTTGGGATATGTAGAGTATTCTCGTCCCGCTTTCTAAATTTACTCTCTATTTTAATTAAAAAAAATATTTCTTTCTATTTAAACTACTAATTTTTTCAAAGCACCTATATTTCGCTTTCCTAACTAGAGATCCACTTAAAATATATTTTTGGGAAAAGTCTTTATACCCTTATCAATGTACCACTCAATTGATAATGTTCTCTCTAAACTTTTAATTGGGACAATATCTCTCCCAAGGCTAGTAAAAAGACAAAAATGACCCTAGATGTTTTTCAATAAGACAAAAATACTTTAATAAATCTTAAAAAAAAAAAAAAAAATTCTTTAAGAAAAAGTTTTAAATTTCCATACCCTAGTTTTTTTTTTTTTTTTTTTTTTTTTTTTTTTTTTTTTTTAAAAAAAAATTATCAAGGGTATTTTCATCATTGGGGAGAGAGAATCATGAAGAAATTAATAGAATATTAAATTTTGAATTTTTTTTTTTATGATTTGAGAAGTGGACTTGTTGAAGAGTAAAAAATAAGCATATTTTAATATGTTTAATAACTCCCTAAAACAATAATTTTTCCACAATAAAGAGCCGAAAGAGAATGCTTGTAACCATAATTTTTTTTCTCTCTTTTGTTACATCCTCTATTATTTATTATTATTATTTTTTTGGTAAGTTTTCATTCTCTATTAAATTACATTTCCAAGTGCCAGCTGATTTGTGACTATCAATTTTCTCTCTCACACTAGCTTTGGACAATTTTGATCCTATTCCTAGCTTTTTAATTTGTCCTCAAACAATGGCTCTAAATTACCGAAAGTGAAAGCATTAGTTGTTTTGGGTCCTGAAAAAGGATCCGGATCCCCTCATATTAGAGGGGGAATATGAGATTCTCATATTTCAATCTTGGCCCTCCAAGTTTATCCAATGATCTACAGAGTGCCATGTGTCCGACTATAAATAATTAATAAAATATTATTTAACTTTTTTTTTTTTTTTTTTTTTAAATATAATTAAAATAATAAAAAAACTAAAATAAAAGAAAAATAAAATAAAAAAGGAAGGCCGGCCACCTCAATTGAGCCACTGGGGGTGGTTTCAGCCACCCCCAACCGCCGAAGCCACCCCCAAGGGCCAAACCCATTATTAGAAAATAATGGGTTTGGCCCATGGGGGTTGCCAATCCACCCCCAAAGGCCATATCAAAATATATTTTTTTTGGCCCTTGGGGGTGACCGATCTACCCCCAAGGGCCAAATTAGGGTGGCCGAACCACCACATCACATGGCTCAACTGGGGTGGCCGGCCACCATTGTTTTTATTCTTTTATTTTGATTTTTAATTATTTTATTTTCTTTTAAAAGTTAAATAATATTTTATTAATTATTTTATAGCGGGACACATAACACTTTGTAAAGCATTGGATAAAGTTGGACAGCCAGGATTGAGAAATATGGGAATCTCATATTAAACTTTGACTTTTTGTTAATAGTGTGGTAAAACTGAATTATTATTATTATTATTTTTCTTTTTCTTTTTTAAGGCTCAAATCTAAAGTTCTCAATTCTCCTTATTCACGTGCTGTGATGCGCAACTAATCGTCAACTCCTCGGCTTGCCAGGATCCTGGATTAAGGTTGACCACCACCGCCCCGTGAAAGAGAGGAAATGAGCTGATGATGATGAGAGACCTAGTGAGGAAGATGAAGAAAGAACAAGGCTCACACATTCTGACTTGTAAAAATGGAATGGGCCGTGATTTTGTTTAATTGAATACCCATATTTGCCCTTAATTGCCACGAGTGAACACAAATATTAGAGAGAACATAGGCTGCAACTATAAATAAATAAGACCAAAACAGCCGTTGAGGGAAAGTGGGTTTTGCTTTAATGCGAGAAAAAGTCAAGAAACAAGGAGTATTACACGGAGAGTGCTCTTTTCTATTTGTTTAAGTGTGTCTAATTAAGTCAAAGGTAATGGGAAACACCATGGGATGGGACATGAGATAAACAGATGGGTTTTAAACTTGTAATTAGGGCCTAAAATGTTAACCCAAAAGGGGTTTTGGATCGCACTCGAAGGGGGCTAGGGTATGCTGTCTTCCATATTTGAGTTAATTGCGTTTTCTTGATGACATATTTTTATCTTATAATTCTCTAATAACAATATTGACCTAACATTCTCAACTAAATTACGGTAGGTGTGGAACTCAGCAAGAGAGGGTTGCTTAAACACATCTAGGCTCAATTTTTTTTTTTTTAACAAGTAAGATTCGATACTTGAAATATTTAATTAAAATAGAATGTAAATTAGAGAAATAAAGTTTGAAATCAAAATTTTTGGTATGATATCATGTTAAATTATCATTTTTTTTCAAAAGATTAAGTTAATATAATTAAAGAGATAGATTTAATTATTAAATTAATATTTTAACACTTCTCGATCCACACGTGTAGGGCCAGATAACACGTGAAATATTTCAAGCTTCGGGGTGAATTAAATGATATAAACAACCCCTCTAATAAGTTAAACTTTTAAAACAAGTGAAAATTTAACTCTAAGATTTAGATGGTATGGTTTGGTGGGAGGAAGGATAAAGTATTTTAGCAAGTAAGATGCAGTAGTACATCGTTGTACTTCACTTTTTTCCTTGTACTAAGAAATTAAAATTATATGATGACGCATATAAAATCAAGGAAATCCGATGGCCTGCTTTGAATTTCTTCAATACTCTAAACTAGCTCGATCTCCATCTTCAACTGCTTTTGATTATCTCCAGAATTTCTCATTTGTTCCGGTCGATCGAGTTCGATCTGTTAGCTCCGCGAGTGTCCCAAAATCTGCTGTTTTCCTCTTATAGAAAGCTAGTGGCGCCAGTAATAACTTTGATTTAAGGTAATCTCATGATGCCATTTCCTTAGAATTAATGTTACTTTTGCCACACATATTACAATACCCTATGTATTTTCTATATATGAAGGAAACGTTTGTTTCTGTCTTCGAAGTAGCTAGTGACTTTGTTATAACAATTTTTTTTTTTTAATTTTTAATTTTTAATTTTTAATTTTTTTTTAAAAAAAACAAAAACATTAACAAACAACTCAAAACACAAAATACTAACAAAATATATTATAAAGCGCGCACATGAGATCGGTATATATTTGTTGTAGTGAAAAGTGAAATTAAACCGAGATATTATTTACTTTTTTTTTTTTAATAAGGTATTATTTACCTGAGTAAGCATGTGCTAGACAATATAGACATGAAGACAAGGAATCATTAATAATTATTACGATGAAAGCACGTGGGTTTTGAATTATCTCCTTCGCCATTTTCAAACAATGGTGATGAACATTACCATTTACCAGGTCCGATTCCCATAATCTTCTTTTATCGAAAGATTCAAGCTTTTGTCAAAAGATTCTAGGCTCTCTTTCTCTCTCTTTGCGGCAAGGTTTAGTAATTATTGATTTCCTTTTTCTTTTTTTTTTTTCTTTTTTTTTTTTTTGTAATTTAAAAATAAAAAAGTTTAACAAGAACCGATATAAAGCCTACTAAAGCGATATCTAACGTTAAATTTTGTTCCACAAAGTGATCTCCGATCTCGTAACAATTAACAAAGACAATAGAAAATAAATCTTTCAAGTTAATCTATTTATTTATGCATTGACCTTGAAAGCTGCATGCATGCGTCAATAATATTCTAACATCTGTATTAATAAATAAAACAACTAATCACGTGCTATCTACAGAAGGTAAAAGTAAATTATCAGCCTCTATCTTATGTTTTGAATCCCACTCCGTAAATGCAGGATATGAATTCATCACTATTCTAAATTTCTAATGCTGTACGAAATATTATTAAAGACAATAATAATTTTAGAGGCATGTACGAAATATGTAAACTATAGTCTTGTAAGTGTACGTAGCAATCCTGTTAATCCACCTTATAATTAAGCATGTTTGGAATTGCATTTAGAATATATATAATTTTAGAGGCATGTACGAAATATGTAAACTATAGTCTTGTAAGTGTAGCAATCCTGTTAATCCACCTTATAATTGAGCATGTTTGGAATTGCATTTAGAAATAAAGCTTATATATATATTGAATGTTGGGAATTATAGAATTATAAGCTTTTTGATATTTGGGGAGAAAAATAACAAAACAAAAGAAATTGATAGAGATATATGTACCCTTTAATTTTCTTTCTCAAGTCAAGCTTAATCTCGAATGCTACGTACCAATTATATATCCTAGGTCCTTTATAGTTGTGCTGGATATGGCTTCGACATACCATGCTGGAATGAAGAACGAGTTCTCTATATCTTGATGGTCTCTAATCTCTATCAATTGTAATTTCTCTTGTTAGGTTGTAGATGGCACCTGATCACTTTGATCTAAAGTGTAAGACTTCTGTGCCTCAAAATAATTTTGCATTTAGGCCCCATTTGTTTTGATGAAAAATATTTGTTGGAAAAATATTTTTCTTGTTTTGGAGTGTTTGGCTCGGCGTAAAATATTGGCCAACCTCGAATATTTCAATTAACTAATTAAGGAAAATAACCTTCATGAGGTATGAAATGTTTATGTTCTCATATGCATAAACAATTTTAATATAATAATTAAACACCTTTTGATATAAACTTTTTTAAATTTTTTTTTTTTTTTAAATTTTTTTATATTAATTAACTCTATCCAGCTATGTCATTATTACTTTATTTTTATTGGGTAATGTAAATGGGATCATCTTTTGATATAACGGACACGCGTCCCTAGCAAAGTCCTCTTGGAATCTAATTTAATTTGGCGGACATGGCAATTTTCAATTGAGAAATGAGTCCTTTATTTATTTATTTGTAAGAAATGAGGCCTTTATATATCACATTACATTCACACTCAATTGGATAAGGATCTCATATTTTAAATATATATTACATTTTGGCCTTCACCCACGTCCAAGACATATAAAAAGCTCACTATTCAATCAGAAAATTATAATAAATTTTCGGGCTTCTCTCTAACGGATAAAATATCTAATAAACTAAAGAAATATACTAATTAAGGATTAATTAGCATGTGGACAATTAACGTATATTAAATAAACAATGGTCGGAATATTATAAGCATATATATACCTGCTGGAATCAATGCAGGCGTGGGAATTATATATTGGTTTATCCACTGGACCAACATGATTTAGTGGTCCTATTTTTGAGAAATTTACGTAAACTTTTATCATTTCAACATAATTAATTAACCGCATTACTTTGAGATCTTTGAATCAGGATAAAGATAAAAGACCAGTCTAACTATATATATTTATGTCGACATCCGACACAATAGTCTTCGTGACCTCCTCCGTGTCACATTTGAGAACATGATTTCTCCATTCTAAATGAAATTTGATTAAATTTTACAGTATTAATTAATAAAATTAACATTATTTCGAAATTTTTATGACGTGGCAACTTAGGCTTTATGTTAATTTCTTTTATTTATATATATATATATATATATATATATATATATATATATATAAAAGGCATCAATTATTTATGGCAATTAACATAAAAAATTATATATATATATAATTTTTTATGTTAATTGCCATAAATAATTGATGCCTTTTATTTTTACACATTTTTCTCTTCTTTTTTTTTAAAAAAAAACTGTAAATAGTAGATAGATAGTATTTGTGTAAAATGGCTGGACATGCCACACGTAACTTTATGTGAGATTAATTTTAAAAGTGCTTCGTTCTTATCATCCACGAGAGCCACGAGCTAGCACTATTAATTAATTATTACATGGCATCTCCAAATGTGCCTATTTCAATAAGTGATTTTAAAATTTTAGTTGACCAATGGGAAAAAGGAAAAGACAAAGAAAGCTATAACTTATGTAATAAATATATATTAAGAACTTTTATCTAGCTAGGTTGCATTGTTAATTGTATATCTGAGTTGTTGTGTGTGTGTTTTTTTGGTTGTTTTGTTGTAATCTACCTTTGTTTTTTTCGGCGGCCTCGTCACCGGCCTTCTCGATCCCCTGTATTGCAGTTTTGTTTAATTCAATGCGTATTCATTAAAAAAGAATAAGGTTTTGTTTTAATTAGGGTAAGTTATCGAGAACCAACAATATATGTATGATAATAATAATAATAATAAGAAATGTTTTTTTTTTTTTTTTTTTTTTTTTGTCCATTTCGCATACATTTTACATGAAGAAATGCTTCAATTCATCGACCATTAATTAAGAAAAAAAAAGACGTGCTACTCCTTCATATCTCCATACATCTCTTCTTTAAATTTACAAGTGAATCTATAGAAGCCATATTTAATGATGATTTTTAAAAAAAAATATGAATAGAGATGGAACAGAGACTGACGGAAGATAAAAATATAACATTTCTCCAAAAAAAAATGATGGATGGAATATATCAACTCAGCAGAAGCGTATGTGAAATGCACCATGAATGTAAAAAAAACATTTATCAATAATAATACATGTCATTCTTTCACCGCGCTATTTTCGAAAATGTATATTATGAAAGGTTCTATAACTTTTATCAAAAAAATTTTATAAACTTAATGTAATAGTTTATGTGGTGTTTATCGCACTAATTATTAAAATATATATTATTAGTAAGAGTTTATATCATACTTACTTTATAAATTAACAAACAGTCAACTACTAAATTGTTTATTACTCACTCATTTCCTCGTATTTGAATACAAAACCCCAAACCAAATCTCACTCTAAATCTACCCACTCATGTTGCAGATGCTTTACTTGGTTCCACTTGCTGCACGCCAAGGGGCCCTTTTTTGTTTTTCTGTGCACCCAAAAGGTTTATTGTTGTTTATAGATGTATTGATAAATGTCAGAAAATGTATCAACTTTAAATTTAATATTATGAATGTCATCAAATGCATCAATTTTAAATTTTAATAATAAGTACGAGAAAATCCTTATTCCTGTAAGAATATTTACAATGAACTCCTTAAATAAAAATTAAATTTGATGAGAAAAATTCACTTTATCAAACTTAGAGAGTTACTTTTAAAATGAATCAAACATCAAACTCCCTATACCTTTCCTACTTCAGTTAAATATTATTTTTATTAGTTTTAAATCAATCAGGAGAAAATATAGTAAAAAATAAGTTTTAAAAATTATATAATTTTAACTTTTTGGCTCTTAGTTGGAATGTAAGGAACATATATGAAAATAGTGAAATATAAAGTAAAAAATAGAGTTTGTTAAATGGGTGTTTTCATGAGTTTTTTTTTTTTTTTTTTTTAAAAAAAATTAAATATAAAACCTCATTGTAAATGCTCTTACCCATAAGTGGTTTATAAAATCACTATTAAATCTTGTTAGGGAGATTGATACTTAAGAATTTTTTTTTTTTCTTTTTTGGTTTAGTGAGCTCATAATATAGCATGTTAAAACACTATACGATCCAAAAACTTATGCCAATGAATTTGAGTCTGACAGTGTTATATTAACAACTCATGCTTCTTACATATATTCAATATGGGGCTCTATTTTTTTACACTCATCTATATATATATATATATATATATATATCAAAATTCAACAAACATCCCTCTCATTCTTAAAAGTTATCTACGAGCAATGTCTCTCAACAAAATTTCAGAATCGTAATAAAATAATCGTGATTGACCTTTGGGCAAATTCTCCACGTGACAAAATGCAAAAAGCTAGGGTGGATATATATGAAACAGCTCAACTTGGTAATCCGCGGTTTAATATAATCCATGCCATGATCACCTCGTCCTCGATCGAATTCCATTATGCGAAATAAAATAAAATAAAATAAAGGAGAAAAGGAAAACAATATTAAAAAAGAAGAAAGAGTCTTTGAACTTTTATTGTAGCATATCGGTTGAGAACCTAGCTATTCCACCATGGAACTTATACATGCACTTTCAAAAAGAAAATTCCAGCTATAAGTTCATAGGGGATTCTTAAAAGCATTTCCAGTGAAATTAGTTGTAGTTGCTCATGGTAGACAGACGTTGTGATCAGTATTAGCAAAGAAAACTTGTTTTAATTTAGCTTTTGCGAAACTAAGAGGTACAAACACATGGTTAAGCTACATTTTATATAACGAGGTACCGACAAACGTAAAAAACAGCCAGCGGCCGTTAGCTTGCAGTAGAAGTTATAATAGCCATTCGGGAATCTAAAATTTGTGATTTAATCCCTGAAAACCTGCAAACACATGCGTCTTTATCCCATGCTTTTCAAGAGTTATATATATATATATTCTGGGAGGTGTGTCTGAGGAAAGTTGGCTCTATAAGTAGAACCCAAGTCCATGCTGAAAGTCACACATGCAAGACAGGAAGTAGTTCCAATTAGCGTGTGAGTATGGGAGTAAAGAAGATGGGTTTGGTTTTTGCTTTCCTTGGCTTTTTGTTCTTCGATAGGCTGCTGCTTCGTACGGCAGCCGAGGACCACCATTATAGCTTCATTGTAAGTGTCCACTAGGCACTAGCTACGATGTTCACGTTATGTTTGCAACTTTGATATATATAACGTTATGTAATTGTCCGTTTTGATTGCAGCTGAGGGAGTCGCTCGTGAATTTTACAAGGCTATGTGGCCAAACAAAGAGCATGTTTACTGTAGAAATAGAGGGCTTACCCGTATGGCCTGGCCCTACGATTCATGTTCGTAAAGGCGATACGGCATATATCAATGTTCACAATAATGGAGATTATGCACTACAAAAAACCAATTTTTTTATGACAGGAGATTTCTGACGTGTTCTAGTGTCCGACACGTCAGAAAAATTTTCTGACGGGTCCGTTCTGACGCATGTCGATCCTCAGAAACATAGATGTCAGGAAAAAATATTTTCTGACGTGTGAGTGGATACCACGTCAGAAAATTCTGACGTTTTATCCACCGACACGTCAGAAAATATTTCTGACGTGTGAACGTCAGAAATTTTCACTACGTTGTAGTTTGCACACGTTAGCAGATTTCTGACGTGGCAGAAATGCCACGTCAGGAGTTTTCTGACGTGGTGTTTCTGCCACGTCAGAAATTTTCTGACGTGGTAGAAACACCACGTCAGAAAATTTCTGACGTGGTGTTTTACGCCACGTCAGGAAATTAGGTGCATTTTTTTTTTTTTTTTTTCTCGATTAACGTTGGAATTCTGCTTTGCACGATTTTTTCCCCTGTTTCCAATTTCCATACTTTTTTCCCTGTTTCCAATTCTCCAGGAAATCTGGCAATTTCCTGTACACTTTTAATTGGCAATTTCCAATATCTTCCCTGAATTCAATTTATTTCAGTTTATACAATTCAATCCAATGTTTGGTTTACACTCCTGTACACAGAGAATTCAATTTCCTGTACACTCCTGTATTGAATTGGCAATCCAATGTTTGGTTTACAATTTGTACAGAATAAACCAATTTTTTCATGTCATCTTTCCTAAGCATCCTATGGACAAAAAACAAATGGCATGATAAAACCATTCTAACATACGAAAGGATGTGTATGTCCAAAAATTCAGTTACATATAATACAATTCGACATTCATATCTATCAACAAAAGAAATAAATAGAGACAAGCATTAAATAACTGGTAGGTCATTGAGTCAATTCAACAATTATATTATGATATATGTCAAACCAAAATCGAAAACAAAATCAAACCAAACTAATACGTCCTATGTCCAACCATACTTGGCAACAACATCCATGAGCTCCTGATGTATACACACGTCAGAAATCTACAAGCTTCTTCACAATCTGCGGTAAGAAATAAATTCAAAGATCATAAAACTCTACAAATAGAAAGAACTACTCTACTCTATCATGTGTAAGACAATACTGAATAAAGTATAAACTTTCCTCCATGGCCTAGCAAACATATTTTTAATAAATCAGATTCGAGAATGTATAACTTCAATCCACCTATATATTTTTTGACCACTTAATTATAAAGCAACAGTGAGGAACTCATAATTTAGACAACACATACAAATCATTGAAGTAAACAATAACGTTCGATCGGAATCATAAAATACAGGAAATACATACGTAAGCGGTTGACAAACCCGAAAACCCTTAGTCTAACCAAAACTAGCAGTTTACCATGAACTAACTATTAAACCTCAAACTTGACATAGTTACAAGAGACCCAACCTAATATATTAAACCTCAAACGAAGTATTGACTAAACATCCATTTAATGCAACTTACTATTTATCATATGCATATAATTATATCGATTACAAACATGCAGTCAATACGTCAATCATATACAAACAAACAATAACTATTGTTTGAAATATAGTTTTGTTTGACACAACTAAACAATAACAAAAATTCTGAATAAGTTTACCAACTACGAACTCACATACAAGGCTCAATCTAGGTCGATAGCTTCCTCATTCGACGTGTTCTCCGCAATACCTGGAGATGATAATACAATCAATCAAGAAGCAATAAGTATCTTTCTTATCAATAAGCAATAAGTACACTTATAAATCATCATCAATGCAATATCTATATATATATCTTCCGACTGGAAAGTAAGATCCTTCTAAAATTACTATTTATCATATGCTTATAATTATATCGATTACAAACATGCAGTCAATACGTCAATCATATACAAACAAACAATAACTATTGTTTGAAATATAGTTTTGTTTGACACAACTAAACAATAACAAAATATATAATATGTTTACCAACTACGAACTCACATACAAGGCTCAATCTAGGTCGATAGCTTCCTCATTCGACAACTTCTCCGCAATACCTGGAGATGATAATACAATCAATCAAGAAGCAATAAGTGCCTTTCTTATCAATAAGCAATAAGTACACTTATAAATCATCATCAATGCAATATCTATTAGGATCTAAAATTAGACACAAACACAATGCTAACATTTAGTAGTAGAAATAATAACAAAAATTATCGAGGTCGCTATCAACACTAACAGCATAAAAAACAATACTAATTCCAATCTAATGTATCCCCAAACCAATGAAGAACAAAACATTTTGCAACGTCATAAAATCCATACATACATATATATACTCAATAAAACCCAAAGCAAAGAAAACAAATTGCATTACCTGGTTCACTCCCCACTAACGATTTCACCACCAAACGGGCTGGAGATTCTTTTTCTGTTACATCTTTAACTCGAGTCGTATCAGATGAGGAACTCGACTTAAACATGTGCTCGAGTTGACGAAAACGTGCCTCGTACATAGTGGTCATACTAGCCCGGGTCTCAGCTAGCCGCACAGCAACCTGCTGCTCAACCTCCACTCGCTGTGCATCTAACAGCGCTGCTATCTCCGCCCTGTGCCTCTCCCGTTCAGCTTGCTGCTCCGTTGCCTGCTCTCGCTGTGTCTGCTAAAGCGCATCCATCTCCTGCTTGTGCTTCTCCCGCTCAACTTGTAGTGCAGTTTCTATCAGTTCTGGGACACCAGAGCTCCCGGGAGGTTGTGAGCGTGGCGCGACTGGTCTATAGTAGGAGTGTATGCTACCGCGCACAGGTAGTATACCTGCTCCAACCTGGCGAACCCGACCTGCGTACTCCGGCTTATTGCCCATCCCCTGTGCGTACGCATCGTCGGGCGCCCACCGTACTGTGCCCTCGGTGACAGATTGTGTAGCAGCCGAGTCAGTGGGAAGCAACTCCTTCATCCTCTCCTGTAGGGTACACAGTAACAGAAGCAATTATAAACATTAAATTAAATTACAAGAGGCATATACATTAACCAAAACATATCGGTTATTAGTAGCGTACACATTTTTCGGCAACCAAGTCATTTGGATATCCGCCAGTCTTCTTCTCGTGTGTTTTGATGTAAGACTGCGCTCGTGTTGGCGTAACCCCGGTATTTATTTTCTGCATACACAAATACAGCGTAAAAAATTAAAACATAAACACAATACATAAGTTATATATATAACTGATCAAAAAACATACTTCTTCATGTGTAGCCCTGGCATAGCTCTTTGATCCGGTGCAGTGAGGCTCCTTGTTCTTCGACCGGATTCCCTTCATATATGCAGCATATTCCTACACAATTGAACAAGTTAACATTTTAGGCTATCACATTCATTTTAATAAAACTAAACAAAACTCACTAAAATGTGTGACTTACTTGATTCTCTGCCGTACACCATATCTCCAATAATATATCCACGTCCTCTCTATTGTACGTGGATAATTGTCCTCCTTCCCTAGCCTTCACTGTCGCCGGAGTATCGTCCGATGTGATGTGAAGACTCTTCTTCAACTCATACCTCCAAGTCGTATGCTTGTTTCGCATATCAAGGAAAGCGTCCCGTTTAATGGCCGCGATATCGCAGTCAGGTGGGATATAGAAGTGCTTCTGCATATATTCACACATATCATATGCATTAACAATATTGTCCATCTATTTGAGATAAATATATGAATATATAAATCATTATCATAAATACAATAATATTTAATTATAACATACCATCAATGCATCCCAAATATCTTCCTTCTTACGCTCCGATACCTTCTTCCACTCGTCGCTAATCCGTATATAAGTACTGCTCCTGACGAACACTCCGGTCATCCGTCTAAATTTGGAAGCACTTTGTCCCACAGGCTGCCACGCAGGGTTATACTCGCACACGATCCTCTGGCCATCGGGGATCTCCCACAGCTTGTGGCTTGACTTGACACTCAATATATGGTAGTGGGTGATGCCATTTTGATCTACACCTAATACATTACGAATTGAACAAGTTAGTTACTTATTTAAACTAACCACATATTAAAATTAAATAAAATACATATTCCGATATTTTAACACATATACTTACTTATCGTCCGAACCTCATCCACCTTCAACGGGCGTGTAGCGGCATCATCGAAATGTGTGTCATGCGCGACACCATCCTCATCACCCTCAGTGCTATCCGGAGGCTGTGTCTCATCACTATCATCCACCTGTGCTCCGCTATTGGGGTATGGGTGCCGCTGGAAATGGCCATGTGAAACGATCCCCATATCGCTCAACGTCGTGAAGTCAAGCGTGAACGGTGTGGATGTGCCCGGCTCTGCCACGTCAGAATGCTGAGGATCTACATGAATGTCATCACCACATCCCACGTCCCGCCCTGCATCGGTATGCCCTTCCACATGATGTGGAAGTACCGGTCTATACCCTTCTGGCTCCATATTAGCTCGGGGAGACGAATGTACATCATGGGCGGCAGATGTCAACCGTACGGTCGGTTGCCCCTGTGCTTTTCTCTTTCCCCTATAACTCATGTCTCCCTGCAAAATACGTTGCGAAACGAATTAACCTTCAAAGTAATTAAATAAGTACAAGTATATGTAAAGTAATCACACATGTAAAATTTTACGTGCATATACTAGTTACTCAATTAATTATATATCGTTTCTACAAACTACATATAAATTTCATGGTTAACCTAAAAAGCAATTATAAATTAATGTAAACATTTTTTTTAAAAGAAATAAAAGCTAATAAAATTTCAAAGATAAACATATTTCCAATTTCAGTAAATGACATACGCTTCGATTGGTTCTAAATCAGGTCGGACGTAATCGACATCATTAGGTGCGTTAACATGATCATGATTGGAACTCAAGAGGAGGGGCTCAATCTCGTGGTAGCTGCTACTAGAATCGTCAGACCCTTGACCCTGACCAACATCGTATACGTTTCTAGGTTTAGTCCTTACAGCGCAAGCCCAATCTGGGTTCCTTTCATCTTCGACGTAAAATACTTAGTCAACTTGTGAAGTTAGTACAAACGGCTCATCCGTAATACTCTCTCCGGTGTGAATAAGGTTTTTGAAATTCACAAGCGTTATGCCATACTCGTCAACCTTGTACCCCCTGTCCCTCGTGGTGTCCGCCCAATTACACTTGAACAAAACATACTTTGTCCTATCATAGTACTCAACCTCAATTATTTGGGTTAACTTCCCGTAATACGTTTCGCCATCAATACTCGGCACACACACGCCGCTATTTTGAGTCCTTTTTCCGATATTAGCTGACAGAGTGCGGAACAACTTCCCATTAACCACATATCTGTTATACTTGATTGCCCTTTCCTTTGGCCCTCTACACTGCATTACCAATTTCTCACCCAGCTCCTGTCTGCGTAGGTCGTCCAATCCATTGACCTGCGTATAATGGAGGGCAATATATGAATTGAAATTTGTGTATATAGGATTTCTAAGGGAAACATGTATACACCTCATTCAACCAGTAAGAACACATTATCTTACGTATTCACGATACCAATCGACAAATAGTTCGAAATGGTGGCTTTCCAACTGATTGTCCGATGTTCGCCCTCTAAGCGTTTCCATGTGCATCCTACAATATTGAAATTAAATTCAATATAGTGCACTCGAAATTAAGATTGTACAAGGAATGGTATGGCAAGTACTAGAGAGATGACTTACGTCCGTAGCGGTAAGAACTCGTCTGAGTTAAACAATATATATCGATGAATCTGTGCCAGTGTAATACGGTTGAGGATGACTCCTGTTCCCGCCCCCTTACAACCATCAGGGTGTCGTTGGGCCTTATTATGAAACGTCGGTGCGTCATCCAAATACATCGAGCAAAATGTCACCAACTCAGTTGCTATGTAGCCCTCTGCAATACATCCCTCGGGAGCCGCTTTATTACGCACATTATATTTGAACCCCCCTAGGCTCCTGTATATGAAAATCAATCAACAATTGCAGTGATTCACCGTCTTTTATTGGTGGGGAAAAAATAATAATAATAACTTAACGATCAAACTTTACCTCTCAGCCGGATACATCCACCTATACTGAACTGGTCCCCCCAGTTGGCATTCACGGACAAGATGCACGACAACATGAACCATGCTCGTGAAAAAACTTGGGGGGAATACTTGTTCCATCTTGCACAAAGTCACGCAGACTTCACTCTGGAGTCGGTTCAAATTATCTAGTGTCAGCGTAGTTGAACATATGCTCCGGAAGAATGTTCCCATCTCAACCAAAGGTCTGACCACGTTACCTGGCAGTGACCCGCGTAAAGCAATAGGTAAAAGTTGTTGCATCAAAATGTGATTGTCATGACTCTTCAAACCCGTCATCGTACGGTCTTTCAGTCGTACGCATCTAGAAATATTCGATGCATAACCATCGGGCACCCTCACATCCCGAAGCACTTTCAAGAAACTGATTTTATCTTCATTGGACATGGTGTGGCAAGCTGGGGGCATATAAAATTTTCCATTCTTCGTAAATGGATGAAGTAGACGTCTCAATCCCATCTCTTGCAAGTCTTTACGAGCATCATAGTTGTCCTTTGTTTTCCCTTTTATGTTGAGTATTGTGCCAAGAATATTGTCCATCACATTTTTCTCGATATGCATCACATCAAGGTTATGCCGTAGTAAATTATCCTTCCAATACGGCAACCTAAAGAAAATACTCTTCTTCTTCCATAATACATGATTGCTCGCTTCTGGTCTGGTGTTGGGAGTACTCTTCTTCCGCTTCTCTCCCTGCTTCTTACTACTGTCTGGCTTTGACTTGCCGGCATCCTCATCCCCAAATGGCATCCCCTCTAACTGTCTTAGGATTTCATCCCCACTAAGCACATCGGGAGGACATTGTACTTCATGGTTACCGTCAAAATTACTTTTGTTCTTCCTCCACGGATGATCCAAGGGCAAGTATTGCCTATGACCCATAAAACACCATTTGTGGCCGTGTTTTAACCATCGAGACCTGGTTGATTGCATACTACAAGGACATGCCTTTACTCCCCTTGTAGACCATCCTGACAGATCTGCGTATGCCGGAAAATCATTAATTGTCCACATCAATTGTGCTCGCAACATAAAGTATGTTTTAGTAGAAACATCAAATGTGCGTACCCCTACATTCCATAATTCCTTCAACTCCTCAATTAAGGGCTGTAGGTAAACGTCTATATCCATTCCAGGTGATTTCGGGCCTGGGATAATCAGGGATAATATGAAAGATGTTTGTTTCATGCACATCCAAGGAGGCAAGTTGTATGGCACAAGCATTACGGGCCAAGTGCTGTGTGATGTATTAAGGTTCCCAAAAGGATTAAATCCATCTGAGGTTAATCCAAGCCTTACATTCCTGCTGTCCGCTGCAAATTCCGGATACAACTGATCAAATGACTTCCATGCTTCACCATCGGCCGGATGCCTCAATTTGCCGTCCTTTGTGCGGTTCTCTGCATGCCACTTCATATGGGGCGATGTATACTGCGACATAAACAATCTCTGTAGTCTTGGTATGAGTGGAAACCACCGCAACACTTTTATTGGGCGTTTCTTACTTGACGATATGGGTTGACCGTCCTCGTCCAAATGAATGTCATCATTCCACTTAGATTCGCCACAAACAGTACATGAATCTAATTCTTTGTTGCCCTTCCAAAATAGCATGCAATCATTACGACAAGCCGGAATCTTTTCATAGCAGAGTCCCATGTCACTTAGATATTTTTTTGCCTCATAGGTATTAACCGGCAAACCTTCACTATCCGCAGGCAACAATTGATTGATGAACTCAAGGAGAGATGAGAATATCTTGTTACTAATTCCACCAACACATTTCAAGTTGTACAGATGAACGGTTGCCTCAACTTACTGTGTTTGGTCCTATCATACAGCGGTGTTTTTGCCTCTTTAAGTAGCTCGTGATACTTTTGGGCATCTACCTCCTCTACATCCTCGACTACTATTTCTTCATCGCCCTGCACAACGACCTGAGGTTCACAGTTGCCTTCTCTGACATCATGCATGCCGAACACATCACGCAACATAGCGTGCATATTTCCACCATGATCACTGCTTCCACCTGCTTCAGATGTGGCCGGACGATTCAACGGAGACGGTTCAACATGGTCCCGGACAGGCTTCTCACCATGAAACATCCAATCTTTATATGTAGGAAGTATGCCTTTTCCCCCTGTCAAGTGGGCGAGAACTACGCCTGGGGGATAGCGCCGGTTAAGGCGACACACCTTACATGGGCAGTAAATCTTACCATCAGGTGTTGTGCAGTTCCCAACTGCAAAGTCAACAAACAATCTACAACCGTCTCTGTATTCCTTCGTACCCCTAGGCTTTGTCATCCAACTCTTGTCCATTGTTGTCTACGGACATTAGAGAGAAATATACGCGACATAAAAGTATTCAATAAACCCATACATAATAACTGGAATTTACATGCAAACTTAATTAGATGCTTTTATTGTTGGTAAATTATTTTTGTCATGAAAATTTCTGAAACTTAAACAAATTAACAATTATTCCAAATGGGGACCATCAAATTTACATTATTTGATGTTATTTAACTATTACCATTCTTCATACACATTCAGGAACAAAACATTTTTCCCAAAAGTTCATATATATGCATTTGGTAGATGTTGAGGACCCTAGTCAAATAAAATAAATCTAGATAGGTTACGAAGTCAATATATATATATATAGTAGTATAGCATGGCTCGTATTAACAGGGCAAAACCTAAACAATATACAAATGCTATGCCATTCATTTAATTAGGAGCTTAATTAAGCAATGTTGGAATAATAGGAAAATGCCTATGAAATAACCTTCCGTATGGTAATAATCTATAATAGTGGTTGTCATTCTGCCGTTTCCTTTGTGTTTGAATAAGACTTGAAGTCTCCTAAGGTTAAGTACAAAGGTAGATTATAATTGTATGTCTAGTTCCATAAGAATATAATTGTATGTAGGGTTTCATTTTCTCTACTTGTGTTTTTTAAAAAAATCAAACTATGGAATAAATGTATTGTAGGATTACTTTTACTTATCAAAAGAAGAATCTCTAAGAAAAATACAACAGAAACAACTATGGGAGTGTTATTTCAATTACCTTTAGCAATTAGATAAATCTATTAGTTTTGGTGTTTGATATTATGGATGTAATTCTTTTTCTTTTTCTTTTTTTCTGCATTTTTTTAGGATTGCTTATCGGTTATTTGGTGATGCCATTTTGATAAAAATTTATTTTATTGTTTATGATTGATAGATGATAGGACTGGCTCCTAACTTCTAATTTCTCTATTTAGTCCATACATGTATACATACATGTGTGCTCGTGGACACATGGATGCTTGACTAAGATATCTCATGCATAGTTGATACGTTGATTAAACCATTTGACCATGTAGTGATAATGCTCCAATATTGATACGTTGATTAAACCATTTTGACCATGTAGTGATAATGGTCCATTAATGGAAAAAGATGTCATGAGTTTTCGTAGGTTGTTATTTTTTTCAATTAGGTAGATAACCGTGGCATATTCTTGCAATTGATGGCAATCGTGAAGTCGAGAGCTTTGGCTTTTGAGCTTAAACTAATAACTCTTTCTAAGTCCTATTTGTGGTCCATCTTTTGAAATAAAAATCTAAAGTCACTGATTTAAGCTAAGATGTATAGTTTCCTCAACAACAAAAAAAGGCACTAATTGATAGATCCTCAATTAGGTTGTCACAAGAATTACTATCACCGTCAATGGAATATTGATCTTCATGAGATATATTACTCATAGACCCCCTTAAAAGTAATTTTTAATACTGTTTTTGGAAAATTATGAATTCTTGAAAGCTTATCCTTATGATATATATTTATTTCTACCTTATGTCAATTTGTCAATTTTATGAACATGTAAATGAAATTTGTCAAATTGTCAATTTGTCAATTTGTCAATTTCATTTATAGTGAAATTTGTCAATTTGTCAAATTTCATTTAGGTTACATGTTCATTTAAAATTGACAAATTCTTAAAATTGACAAATCTAGTTATCTAAATATATATCATTACTGCTTTGGCACGTCATGTTCATTTAGGCCTCAGCTTATCCTTATGAATTGATCTCATAGCTATAGGTTTATCTCCTTTCCTTGCATCTTTCTTTTATAAAATTAATGCTGGGAATTTATGGGCAGCATATATACGGCCATATATATATATATATATATAGCAGGGTAAGCTACTAATTAACGACAGATAGAGTAAGCTATATATATTCAAAAACCAAATTCATATTTATGGAGTGAAGCTAGCATTATATTAATCCTCATGTAAATATATATATATATCATTACTGCTTTGGATTAGACAATCAAATTCAAAATATTAGACTAAATTAGCACAAACATCAGTACCCAACCTAGCATGCAAACACCAAATCCAAACCAAACAAATAAATAAGTACAAGGATGCATGTACATATATATATATATATATATATATATATATATATATATATATATATATATATATATATATATATATATATGTATATATATATACCTGTGAGGAGCTCTTGTAGGAGCTAAAAATGGAGGTAGCTAGAGAGGACAACGGGCGGCCGGTTCAGCTGCGGGCGCGCGGAGTAACAGTGTTATTGTGACAGAGAAACTGATCCTTGATCAAGAAACACTTTGGGCAGAAGAAAAAAAAGGAAGACTTTGGGCAGAAGAAAAAAAAAATCCTCAGGTTCAGCAATGGCGCTCAGAAGAAAGAAAGAAAAACAGAGGACAATGTGTTTTTTTGAGAGAACAGAGAGACACGTACGTGTACAATGGCATCTGGAAGTGCCTGCCTCCAGCTGGCCAGCTGGGGGAAAAGAAAAAAAAAAAAAAAAAATTTTTTTTTCAAAACTCGCGCGCCAGACCTCTTAATTAAGAGGCATGGCGCGCTGGCCGGAGGGATGGGACGCACGGCGCGCGGACCGACGAGCGCGCGTGCATGCGCAGGGAGAATTGCTGACGTGCCGTGTTTGGCACGTCAGTAAATCCTGACGTGCCAAACATGGCCCGTCAGGAATGATATAATATATATATTATATATATATATAATTATACCTACCTATAATTATATAACTAGGTCTAATTATACCTAGCTATAATATATAATCTGAAACTTCAAAATATCTGACAATTCTAATTATAATTTTATATATAATTATGATATTTATATATATCATTTGGATAATAATATATCATTTTATACATAATTATAATTATATATATCATATTAATATTATATATATACTCTGATTTAATTATATATATATATATATAGACTCTGACGTGGCAATGTGCCACGTCAGAATTTTTCTGACGTGGCACTGTACCACGTCAGAAAAATTCTGACGTGGCACATTGCCACGTCAGAAAAGTCCTGACGTGGCAATCTACAACGCCAGAAAATTCTGGCGAGTCAGAATTTTCCTGACGTGGCAATGTGCCACGTCAGGAAAATTCTGACGTGGCGGAACTTACCACGTCAGTAATTATATCAATTTTTTTTTTAAGAGAAATGAAATTTTGTCCCGACGTTCATGTTTTTTAAACGTCAGCTTTTTTCTGACGTGTGAATAGTAACACGTCAGAATTTTCTGACGTGTTACTATTCACACGTCAGAAAAAATTCTCCTGACGTTTTATATTGTAAACGTTAGGAAATTGCCGAGGTGGCAAAAAAAATTTACTGTAGCACACGTCAGAAAATGCCCTTTTTCTTGTAGTGATGGTGTCACTATTCACTGGTACTGAAAACTCTCTCTCCAGTAACTGCATAGTTTGCGTGCCACGCGCGCATTTTTTTAATTTTTAATTTTTTTTGAGGGGGTGGTGGGGGTTGTGGGTGAATAATTTTTATATTTTCTGGGGAAAGAAAGAGTAAATTTCACAATATACATGCAACGATCGATGGGAAGCTTTGGGCCGTAATGGAATTAATATATGCCATATTGATGAACTCGTGGATGATACCCATATCAGTCCTAAGGATCAACGTTATTTGTCCAAAACCATAATGATATATATATGGTATGAAATTAAATGAAAATATCATGAAAACTAAAGAATAGTTTGGCCATGACATGAATTGACAGGCACGGAGTGAAGCAGCCAAGAAATCCATGGTATGATGGTCCTGAGTACGTCACACAGATGCCCATTGAACCACAAACAAACTTAACTTATGAGGTTATATTTTCTGACGAAGAAGGAACACTTTGGTGGCATGCCCATAGTGACTGGTCACGTGCCACAATCCATGGCGCCATTGTCATCAAGCCGCCAGAGGGAGCCCCTTATCCATATGATACACAACCCGATGGCGAGCACGTGCTTGTACTTGGTATAGCTTGACTAATGGCTAGCTAGTTATAATACTGAAGATTCTCATATTTCCTTTAGAAAATTAAATGCCGAGTTTATAGATGCATATTGAATTAATTAATCCTTCATTTAATTCTATTGTGCTGCAGGAGAATGGTACAATGGAGATGTCATGGAAAATATCGAAGAGGCCCTGAGAACCGGTGGTGATCCAAAAATGTCAGATGGATATGCCATCAATGGCCTACTAGGACCTTCAGATGCTTGCCCCGATGGTAAGATTATTAAACAACGAAATATATGGTTTCCTGCTGGTTAAAAGTAGTTAGTTTTCTCACGTCTATGAAATAAATTGCTTGTTTAATTCATATATTATATATCATATCATATATTGATGTTGCAGATCCAAGTTATCCTGTATTAGTCGAACACGGCAAGACATATCTTCTCCGTATAGTAAATGCGGTGATGAATGAGGAAATGTTCTTTGGAATCACAGACCACACGATAACAGTTGTGGGACAAGATGGTGCATACATAACTCCCATAACCGTCGATTACATAATGATAACCCCAGGACAAACAATGGACGTATTGCTCATAGCAAACCAGGCACCCAGTTACTATTACATCGTTGCTACTCCTTTCATGGACCACAGTCTGTCTGCCCCATTCAACAAGAACAACACTTCAGCCATTCTTATGTATACAGGGGCTACTCCTCCGACCACTATTCCCTCTCCGTCCCTTCCTGATTCCGGCGACAGGGATGCTGCAAGCAACTTCACAAGTCAAATAAAGTCATTGAACCCGGTTGATGTGCCGACAGACGACATCAAACGCATTCTGATAGCAGTTTCTGTAAATCGGTTACCTTGCACCGATCCGGATTGTAAGGATTCAACCAGGCAATCTGCAAGCTTGAACAACATAAGTTTCCTCACCCCAACCGCTGATATACTTCATTCATACTACTGGTACGTACGTAACGTACCTACGACTGCACCACACTGTTTTTATCTGTTTCTTGTTTTTCTGTTTCCTGAAGATCCCTTTCCACTTTAATTCTTTTAATTGGATTTTTATTAAAGTATATCATTGCTAATTATCATCCACTATTATTCACATGTGCACATGGTTTTTAGTTGATATGATTAGGATTTAGGGTGATATATTTATAATCGTTAAATGTTCCATAAATCATGCACGCACGCACCTACTGCCAAGCAACATGTACCTGGAGGCTGGACGTATCACTAAATTTGAATAATAACTCAATTGCTTATACCGAAAATAAACTACTTTTAAAACCTTTATGCTTATGCAGTGGCTTACCTTTCGACAAAGATTTCCCGGCTATGCCGCCCGTGCCGTTTGACTACACAGGAGATGAAGCGGCTAATTATGAACTCCCAAGTGTAGGAACCAAGGCACTTATGATAGATTATGGGACAAACGTGGAAATAGTGTTCCAAGGGACTAATGTTGGGAATGCAGAGAATCATCCAATGCATCTTCATGGTTATAGCTTTTTTTTGGTTGGGACGGGTGATCTCAATTGGCACCGTGACAATATTACAAATTACAATACGACATATGCACCGGTAGTTAACACCATCGGAGTTCCTAAGAATGGATGGGCTGCCATTAGATTCAAAGCCGATAATCCTGGTACTCTCTCTTGCTAGATCTCTTTTGTCTTTATCTCCCAGCCCAATATATATATATATATAAAAAATGGATATTTGTAAATAATGACATGGCGATGTTTTTCAGGGGTTTGGTTTATGCACTGTCATTTAGAACGGCATTCGAGTTGGGGGATGAGCGGTGTTATCATTGTGAAGGATGGGGAAGGCCCTGACCAAAAAATTCTGCCACGCCCGCGTAATTTCCCTGATTGTCCTCCTAAATAGTTATGAAAAGCTTGCGCTCCAACCTTCAATGTCGTCTACGAAATGATCAACCTTTTCAATGTCGTTTTTTATGATTTGAGCAGTCGTTTGAATTGTTTCCTGTTTCTGTACGTTCTTGTTGTTTTCCTCCTTGTGAGCCTTGATTTGTAGACACTTGAATAAAATAACTTTGAAAATCCTCTCTCTGTTCATCTTATATTCAAAATTCTCTTTCCATCGCTAACTAGCTATATCCTATATACATATAATTGGGGTGTCCCCTGCGACCCACATTATTATGGTGTACGTGATTCAGTCTCAGCTTAATTAAGGTGCGATTTGATGCTGAGTCATGATCTGGACAATTCGTCGTACGTTGATATGATGCCACAACAATTCGTCGTTGCTTGACTAATTAATCATCGATCCTTTTATACACCCGGATACTCTATTTTTTCCAAGTGCATGATTTGTGAATTGACATATGAATTTGGGATATGTAGAGTATTCTCGTCCCGCTTTCTAAATTTACTTTCTATTTTAATTAAAACAAATATTTCTTTCTATTTAAACTACTAATTTTTTCAAAGCACCTATATTTCGCTTTCCTAACTAGAGATCCACTTAAAATATATTTTTGGAAAAAGTCTTTATACCCTCATCAATGTACCACTTAATTGATAATATTCTCTCCAAACTTTTAATTGAGACAATATCTCTTCCAAGGCTAGTAAAAAGGCAAAAATGACCCTAGATGTTTTTCAATAAGACAAAAATACTTTAATAAATCTTAAAAAAAAAAAAAAATTCTTTAAGAAAAAGTTTTAAATTTCCATACCCTAGTTTTTTTTTTTTTTTTAAAAAAAAAAAAAATTATCAAGGGTATTTTCATCATTGGGGGAGAGAGAATCATGAAGAAATTAATAGAATATTAAATTTTGATTTTTTTTTTTTTTTTATGATTTGAGAAGTGGACTTGTTGAAGAGTAAAAAATAAGCATATTTTAATATGTTTAATTAACTCCCTAAAACAATAATTTTTCCACAATAAAGAGCCGAAAGAGAATGCTTGTAACCATAATTTTTTTCTCTCTTTTGTTACATCCTCTATTATTTATTATTATTATTATTTTTTTGGTAAGTTTTCATCCTCTATTAAATTACATTTCCAAGTGCCAGCTGATTTGTGACTATCAATTTTCTCTCTCACACTAGCTTTGGACAATTTTGATCCTATTCCTAGCTTTTTAATTTGTCCTCAAACAATGGCTCTAAATTACCGAAAGGGAAAGCATTAGTTGTTTTGGGTCCTGAAAAAGGATCCGGATCCCCTCATATTGGAGGGGGAATATGAGATTCTCATATTTCAATCTTGGCCCTCCAAGTTTATCCAATGATCTACAGAGTGCCACGTGTCCGACTATAAATAATTAATAAAAGATTATTTAACTTTTTTTTTTTTTTTTAAAAAAATATAATTAAAATAATAAAAGAAAAAAAAAAAAAAAAAAGGAAGGCCGGCCACCTCAGTTGAGCCACTGGGGGTGGTTTCAGCCACCCCCAACCGCCGAAGCCACCCCCATGGGCCAAACCCATTATTTTCTAATAATGGGTTTGGCCCATGGGGGTTGCCAATCCACCCCCAAAGGCCAAATCAAAATATTTTTTTTTTGGCCCTTGGGGGTGACCGATCTACCCCTAAGGGCCATGAGCCACCCCCCAAGGGCCAAATTAGGGTGGCCGAACCACCCCATCACATGGCTCAACTGGGGTGGCCGGCCACCATTGTTTTTATTCTTTTATTTTGATTTTTAATTATTTTATTTTTTATTTTCTTTTAAAAATTAAATAATATTTTATTAATTATTTTATAGTGGGACACATAACACTTTGTAAAGCATTGGATAAAGTTGGACAGCCAGGATTGAGAAATATGGGAATCTCATATTAAACTTTGACTTTTTGTTAATAGTGTGGTAAAACTGAATTATTATTATTATTATTATTTTTCTTTTTCTTTTTTAAGGCTCAAATCTAAAGTTCTCAATTCTCGTTATTCACGTGCTGTGATGCGAAACTAATCGTCAACTCCTCGGCTTGCCAGGATCCTGGATTAAGGTTGACCACCACCGCCCCGTGAAAGAGAGGAAATGAGCTGATGATGATGAGAGACCTAGTGAGGAAGATGAAGAAAGAACAAGGCTCACACATTCTGACTTGTAAAAATGGAATGGGCCGTGATTTTGTTTAATTGAATACCCATATTTGCCCTTAATTGCCACGAGTGAACACAAATATTAGAGAGAACATAGGCTGCAACTATAAATAAATAAGACCAAAACAGCCGTTGAGGGAAAGTGGGTTTTGCTTTAATGCGAGAAAAAGTCAAGAAACAAGGAGTATTACACGGAGAGTGCTCTTTTCTATTTGTTTAAGTGTGTCTAATTAAGTCAAAGGTAATGGGAAACACCATGGGATGGGACATGAGATAAACAGATGGGTTTTAAACTTGTAATTAGGGCCTAAAATGTTAACCCAAAAGGGGTTTTGGATCGCACTCGAAGGGGGCTAGGGTATGCTGTCTTCCATATTTGACTTAATTGCGTTTTCTTGATGACATATTTTTATCTTATAATTCTCTAATAACAATATTGACCTAACATTCTCAACTAAATTACGGTAGGTGTGGAACTCAGCAAGAGAGGGTTGCTTAAACACATCTAGGCTCAATTTTTTTTTTTAACAAGTAAGATTCGATACTTGAAATATTTAATTAAAATAGAATGTAAATTAGAGAGATAAAGTTTGAAATCAAAATTTTTGGTATGATATCATGTTAAATTATCATTTTTTTCAAAAGATTAAGTTAATATAATTAAAGAGATAGATTTAATTATTAAATTAATATTTTAACACTTCTCGATCCACACGTGTAGGGCCAGATAACACGTGAAATATTTCAAGCTTCGGGGTGAATTAAATGATATAAACAACCCCTCTAATAAGTTAAACTTTTAAAACAAGTGAAAATTTAACTCTAAGATTTAGATGGTATGGTTTGGTGGGAGGAAGGATAAAGTATTTTAGCAAGTAAGATGCAGTAGTACATCGTTGTACTTCACTTTTTTCCTTGTACTAACAAATTAAAATTATATGATGAGGCATATAAAATCAAGGAAACCCGATGGCCTGCTTTGAATTTCTTCAATACTCTAAACTAGCTCGATCTCCATCTTCAACTGCTTTTGATTATCTCCAGAATTTCTCATTTGTTCCGGCCGATCGAGTTCGATCTGTTAGCTCCGCGAGTGTCCCAAAATCTGATGTTTTCCTCTGATAGAAAGCTAGTGGCGCCAGTAATAACTTTGATTTAAGGTAATCTCATGATGCCATTTCCTTAGAATTAATGTTACTTTAGCCACACATATTACAATATCCCATGTATTTTCTATATATGAAGGAAACGTTCGTTTCTGTCTTCGAAGTAGCTGGTGACTTTGTTTATAACAATTTTTTTTTAAAAAAAAACAAAAACATGAACAAACAACTCAAACAACTCAAAACACAAAATACTCACAAAATATATTATAAAAAAACAGTAATAATTAAACAGAGCTCATGAGATCGGTATATATTTGTTGTAGTGAAAAGTGAAATTAAACCGAGATATTATTTATTTTTTTAAAAAAGATATTATTTTCCTGAGTAAGCATGTGCTAGACGATATAGACATGAAGACAAGGAATCATTAATAATTATTACGATGAAAGCACGTGGGTTTTCAATTATCTCCTTCGCCATTTTCAAACAATTGTGATGAACATTACCATTTACCATGTCCGATTCCCATAATCTTCTTTTATCGAAAGATTCAAGCTTTTGTCAAAAGATTCTAGGCTCTCTTTCTCTCCCTTTGCGGCAAGGTTTAGTAATTATTGATTTATTTTTTTATTTAAAAATAAAAAAGTTTAACAAGAACCAATATAAAGCCTACTAAACCGATATCTAACGTTAAATTTTGTTCCACAAAGTGATCTCCGATCTCGATCGTAACAATTAGCAAAGACAATAGAAAAGGAATCTTTCAAGTTAATCTATTTATTTATCCATTTACATTGAAAGCTGCATGCATGCGTCAATAATATTCTTATATGTGTATTAATAAATAAAACAACTAATCACGTGCTATCTACAGATCGAAGGTAAAACAACTAATCACGTGCTATCTACAGATCGAAGGTAAAAGTAAATTATCAGCCTCTTATGTAAACTATAGTCTTGTAAGTGTAGTAAGTGTAGCAATCCTGTTAATCCACCTTATAATTGAGCATGTTTGGAATTGCATTTAGAAATAAAGCTTTTATATATATATATATATATATATATATATATATATATATATATATATTTTGAATGTTGGGAATTATAGAATTATAAGTTTTTTGATATTTGGGGAGAAAAATAACAAAACAAAAGAATTTGATAGAGATATAGGTACCCTTTAATTTTCTTTCTCATGAGTTAAGCTTAATCTCGAAAGCTACGTACCAATTATATATCCTAGGTCCTTTATAGTTGTGCTGGATATTGCTTCGACATACCATGCTGGAATGAAGAACGAGGTCTATCTTGATTGTCTCTAATCTCTATCAATTGTAATTTCTCTTGTTAGGCTGCAGATGGCACCTGATGATCACTTCTAAAGTGTAAGACTTCTGTGCCTCAAAATATTTTTGCATTTAGGCCCCATTTGTTTTGACGAAAAATATTTGTTGGAAAAAGATTTTTCTTGTTTTTGAGTGTTTGGCCCGGTGTAAAATATTGGCCAACCTGGAATATTTCAATTGACTAATTAAGGAAAATAACCTTCATTAGGCATGAAATGTTTATGCTTCTCATATGCGTAAACAATTTTTCACCACTCTTCCACGCACACCTCCTGGCATAATATTGTGAGATGCTCCTTATGGGGCCTACTTGCTCGAGCAGGCCTCAAGCTTCCTGAACACTTGCCTAGGTAGGTAGACTCCACAATGGTTCTCTCAAAAACTGTCTGCCCAATTTGCAAGCAAAATATGAGCAAACTAATTACATTGGATCTCAATTCCAATCTTGAAGGCCATCGATTCTCACACACCCTCTTCCTGATCCGTAGCTAAACACTGAAAAATGTTTTCAACTAATGAAAACATTTTTCAACAAAAAAATATTTTATGTCGAAACAAACTCGCTTTAGTAATATTGAAATAAACGTCAAAATAGGAATAGAATATTCAAAGGTAAAGTGATGATAATTCTTTTTTGTAAAAAAATTACGAAAAAATTATCATTACTTACCTCTAGCCACACTAATCGGATGGCTGGCCAACTTGTGTACGTATTAACCCTTACGTTACTAGAAAATAGAATGGGCATTAATAATGTGATTTTTTTTATAGCTGCAAATTAAAAAAAGAGGTAAAAAGTGGGAGAGTAAGAAAAAGACCGAAAAAAAGATAGGCTACACCGATCTAATGGTAATTTTAAAAATTAGGATAATGTGAGAAATACCTGAGTACTTCTCAATCAAAAAAGAAGTAAGTTTTAATATAATAATTAAACACCTTTTGATATAAACTATATATATATTTTGTATTAATTAACTCTATACAGCTATATCATTATTACTTTGTTTTTCTTGGGTAACGTAAATGGGATCGTCTTTTGATATAATGGTTCTCAAGAAGTAAATTAATCGGCTGAGACCACGCCTAATAAAGTAGAGGTCACTAGTTCTAATTTTCCTCATTCTCTTATGCGGACATGTCAAAAAAAAAAAAAAAAAAAACTTTTGATATAATGGACACGCGTCCCTAAGTCCTCTTGGAATCTAATTTGGCGGACATGGCAATTTTCAATTGAGAAACGAGGCCTTTATTTATTTATTTATTTATTTATTTGTAAGAAATGAGACCTTTATATATCACATTACATTCACACTGATCAATTGGATAAGGATCTCATATTTACATTTTGGCCTTCACCGACCAAGACATATAAAAAGCTCACTATTCAATCGGAAAATTATAATAAGTTTTCGGGCTTAATTCTCTCTAACGGATAAAATATCTAATAAACTAAAGAAATATACTAATTAAGGATTAATTAGCATGTGGACAATTAACGTATATTAAATAAACAATGGTCGGAATATTATAAGCATATAACCGCTGGAATTAATGCAGGCGTGGGAATTATAAATTGGTTTATCCAATGGACCAACAGGACTTAGTGGTCCTATTTTTGAGAAATTCACGTAGACTTTTATCATTTCAACATAATTAATTAACCGCATTACTTTGTGATCTTTGAATGAGGATAAAGATAAAGACCAGTCTAACTATATATATTTATGACATCTGACACAATAGTCTTCGTGACCTCCTCCGTGTCACATTTGAGAACATGATTTCTCCATTTTAAATGAAATTAGATTAAATTTTACAGTATTAATTAATAAAATTCACATTATTTTGAAATTTTTATGACGTGGCAACTTAAGCTTTATGTTAATTTCTTTTACTTTTTATTGGTTTATTTATTTATTTATTATTTATTTTTTATGTTAATTGCCATAAATAATTGATGCCTTTTATTTTTACACATTTTTCTCTTTAAAAAAAAAAAAAAAACTGTAAATAGTAGATAGATAGTATTTGTGAAAAATGGCTGGACATGCCACACGTAACTTTATGTGAGATTAATTTTAAAAGTGCTTCGTTCTTATCATCCACGAGAGCCACGAGCTAGCACTATTAATTAATTATTGCATGGCATCTCCAAATGTGCCTATTTGAATAAGTGATTTTGAAATTTTAGTTGACCAATGGGAAAAAGGAAAAGACAAAGAAAGCTATAACTTATGTAATAAATATATATTAAGAACTTTTATCTAGCTAGGTTGCATTGTTAATTGTATATCTGAGTTGTTGTGTGTGTGTTTTTTTGGTTGTTTTGTTGTAATCTGGCTTTGTTTTTTTCGGCGGCCTCGTCGCCGGCCTTCTCGATCCCTTGTATTGCAGTTTTGTTTAATTCAATGCGTATTCATTAAAAAAGAATAAGGTTTTGTTTTAATTAGGGTAAGTTATCGAGAACCAACAATATATGTATGATAATAATAATAATAAGAAAAGTTTTTTTTTTTTTTGTTTTTTTGTTTTTTTGATAGTATTTCTTCATTTGAAATGAAGAAATGCTTCAATTCATCGACCATTAATTAAGAAAAAAAAAAGACGTGCTACTCCTTCATATCTCCATACATCTCTTTTTTAAATTTACAAGTGAATCTATAGAAGCCATATTTAATGATGATTTTTAAAAAAATATGAATAGAGATGGACAGAGACCGACGGAAGATAAAAATATAACATTTCTCAAAAAAAAAAAAAAAAATGATAGATGGAATATTATATCAACTCAGCGGAAGCGTATGTGAGATGCACCATGAAAGTAGAAAAAACATTTATCAATAATAATACATGTCATTCTTTCACCGCGCTATTTTCGAAAATGTATATTATGAAAGGTTCTATAACTTTCATCAAAAAAATTTTATAAACTTAATGTAATAGTTTATGTGGTGTTTATCACACTAATTATTAAAATATATATTATTAGTAAGAGTTTATATCATACTTACTTTATAAATTAACAAACAGTCAACTACTAAATTGTTTATTACTCACTCATTTCCTCGTATTTGAATACAAAACCCCAAACCAAATCTCACTCTAAATCTACCCACTCATGTTGCAGATGCTTTACTTAGTTCCACTTGCTGCACGCCAAGGGGCCCTTTTTTGTTTTTCTGTGCACCCAAAAGGTTTATTGTTGTTTATAGATGTATTGATATATGTCGTAAAATATATCAACTTTAAATTTAATATTATGAATGTCATCAAATGCATCAACTTTAAATTTTAATAATAAAATAAGTATGAGAAAATCCTTCTTCCTGTAAGAACATTTACAATGAACTCCTTAAATAAAAATTAAATTTGATGAGAAAAATTCACTTTATCAAACTTAGAGAGTTACTTTTAAAATGAATCAAACATCAAACTCCCTATACCTTTCCTACTTCAGTTAAATATTATTTTTATTAGTTTTAAATCAATCAGGAGAAAATATAGTAAAAAATAAGTTTTAAAAATTATATAACTTTAACTTTTTGGCTGTTAGTTGGAATGTAAGGAACATATATGAAAATAGTGAAATATAAAGTAAAAAATAGAGTTTGTTAAATGGGTGTTTTCATGAGTTTTTTTTTTTTTTTTTTTTTTAAAAAAATTAAATATAAAACCTCATTGTAAATGCTCTTACTCAATTTTTTTTTTTTTATACCCATAAGTGGTTTATAAAATCACTATTAAATCTTGTTAGGGAGATTGATACTTAAGAATTTTTTTTTTTTTTTTGTTTAGTGAGCTCATAATATAGCATGTTAAAACACTATACGATCCAAAAACTTAAGCCAATGAATTTAAGTCTGACAGTGTTATATTAACAACTCATGCTTCTTACATATATTCAATATGGGGCTCTATCTTTTTACACTCATCTATATATATATATATATATATATATCAAAATTCAACAAACATCCCTCTCATTCTTAAAAGTTATCTACGAGCAATGTCTCTCAACAAAATTTCAGAATCGTAATAAAATAATCGTGATTGACTTTTGGGCAAATTCTCCACGTGACAAAATGCAAAAAGCTAGGGTGGATATATATGAAACAGCTCAACTTGGTAATCCGCGGTTTAATGTAATCCATGCCATGATCACCTCGTCCTCGATCGAATTCCATTATGCGAAATAAAATAAAATAAAATAAAGGAGAAAAGGAAAACAATATTAAAAAAGAAGAAAGAGTCTTTGAACTTTTATTGTAGCATATCGGTTGAGAACCTAGCTATTACACCATGGAACTTATACATGCACTTTCAAAAAGAAAATTCCAGCTATAAGTTCATAGGGGATTCTTAAAAGCATTTCCAGTGAAATTAGTTGTAGTTGCTCATGGTAGACAGACGTTGTGATCAGTATTAGCAAAGAAAACTTGTTTTAATTTAGCTTTTGCGAAACTAAGAGGTACAAACACATGGTTAAGCTACATTTTATATAACGAGGTACCGACAAACGTAAAAAACAGCCAGCGGCCGTTAGCTTGCAGTAGAAGTTATAATAGCCGTTCGGGAATCTAAAATTTGTGATTTAATCCCTGAAAACGTGCAAACACATGCGTCTTTATCCCATGCTTTTCAAGAGTTATATATATATATATATATATATTCTGGGAGGTGCGTCTGAGGAAAGTTGGCTCTATAAGTAGAACCCAAGTCCATGCTGAAAGTCACACATGCAAGACAGAAAGTAGTTACAATTAGCGTGTGAGTATGGGCGTAAAGAAGATGGGTTTGGTTTTTGCTTTCCTTGGCTTTTTGTTCTTTGATGGGCTGCTGCTTCGTACGGCAGCCGAGGACCACCATTATAGCTTCATTGTAAGTGTCCACTAGGCACTAGCTACGATGTTCACGTTATGTTTGCAAATTTGATATATAAAACGTTATGTAATTGTCCGTTTTGATTGCAGCTGAGGGAGTCGCTCGTGAATTTCACAAGGGTGTGTGGCCAAACAAAGAGCATGTTTACTATAGAAATAGAAGGCTTACCCGTATGGCCTGGCCCTACGATTCATGTTCGTAAAGGCGATACGGCATATATCAATGTTCACAATAATGGAGATTATAGTGTCACTATTCACTGGTACTGAAAACTCTCTCTCCAGTAACTGCATAGTCTGTGTGCCACGCGCGCAGTTTTTTAATTTTTAATTTTTTTTGAGGGGGTGGTGGGGGTTGTGGGTGAATAATTTTTATATTTTTTGGGGAAAGAAAGAGTAAATTTCACAATATACATGCAACGATTGATGGGAAGCTTTGGGTCGTAATGGAATTAATATATGCCATATTGATGAACTCGTGGATGATACCCATATCAGTCCTAAGGATCAACGTTATTTGTCCAAAACCATAATGATATATATATGGTATGAAATTAAATGAAAATATTATGAAAATTAAAGAATAGTTTGGCCATGACATGAATTGACAGGCACGGAGTGAAGCAGCCAAGAAATCCATGGTATGATGGTCCTGAGTACGTCACACAGATGCCCATTGAACCACAAACAAACTTAACTTATGAGGTTATATTTTTTGACGAAGAAGGAACACTCTGGTGGCATGCCCATAGTGACTGGTCACGTGCCACAATCCATGGCGCCATTGTCATCAAGCCGCCAGAGGGAGCCCCTTATCCATATGATACACAACCCGATGGCGAGCACGTTCTTGTACTTGGTATAGCTTGACTAATGGCTAGCTAGTTATAATACTGAAGATTCTCATATTTCCTTTAGAAAATTAAATGCCGAGTTTATAGATGCATATTGAATTAATTAATTCTTCATTTAATTCTATGTGCTGCAGGAGAATGGTACAATGGAGATGTCATGGAAAATATCGAAGAGGCCCTGAGAACCGGTGGTGATCCAAAAATGTCAGATGGATATGCCATCAATGGCCTACTAGGACCTTCAGATGCTTGCCCCGATGGTAAGAATATTAAACAACGAAATATATGGTTTCCTGGTGGTTAAAAGTAGTTAGTTTTCTCACGTCTATGAAATAAATTGCTTGTTTAATTCATATATTATATATCATATCATATATTGATGTTACAGATCCAAGTTATCCTGTATTAGTCGAACACGGCAAGACATATCTTCTCCGTATAGTAAATGCGGTGATGAATGAGGAAATGTTCTTTGGAATCGCAGACCACACGATAACAGTTGTGGGACAAGATGGTGCATAAATAACTCCCATAACCGTCGATTACATAATGATAACCCCAGGACAAACAATGGACGTATTGCTCACAGCAAACCAGGCACCCAGTTACTATTACATCGTTGCTACTCCTTTCATGGACCACAGTCTGCCTGCCCCATTCGACAAGAACAACACTTCAGCCATTCTTATGTATACAGGGGCTACTCCTCCGACCACTATTCCCTCTCCGTCCCTTCCTGATTCAAGCAACAGGGATGCTGCAAGCAACTTCACAAGTCAAATAAAGTCATTGAACCCGGTTGATGTGCCGACAGACAACATCAAACGCATTTTGATAGCAGTTTCTGTAAACCAGCTACCTT
This sequence comes from Corylus avellana, assembly GCF_965113065.1. Classification (NCBI taxonomy): domain Eukaryota; kingdom Viridiplantae; phylum Streptophyta; class Magnoliopsida; order Fagales; family Betulaceae; genus Corylus; species Corylus avellana. Next base: position 24,057,507 of record NC_142496.1, read on the forward strand.
GCACCGATCCAGATTGTAAGGATTCGAGGCAATCTGCAAGCTTGAACAACATAAGCTTCCTCACCCCAACCACTGATATACTTCATTCATACTACTGGTACGTACCTACGACTGCACCACACTGTTTTTATTTGTTTCTTGTTTTTCTGTTTCCTGAAGATCCCTTCCCACTTTAATTCTTTTAATTGGATTTTTATTGAAGTATATCATTGCTAATTATCATCCACTGTTATTCACATGTGAACACGGTTTTTAGCTGATATGATTAGGATTTAGGGTAATATATTTATAATCGTTAAATGTTCCATAAATCATGCACGCACGCACCTACTACCCAGCAACATGTACCTGGAGGCTGGAAGTATCACTAAATTTGAATAATATATTACTCAATTGCTTATACCAAAAATAAGCTACTTTTAAAACCTTTATGCTTATGTAGTGGCTTACCTTTCGACAAAGATTTCCCGGCTATGCCGCCCGTGCCGTTTGACTACACAGGAGATGAAGCGGCTAATTATGTTCTCCCAAGCGTAGGAACCAAGGCACTTATAATAGATTATGGGACAAACGTGGAAATAGTGTTCCAAGGGACTAATGTTGGGAACGCAGAGAATCATCCGATGCATCTTCATGGTTATAGCTTCTTTTTGGTTGGGACGGGTGATGGCAATTGGGACCGTGACGATATTACAAATTACAATACGACATATGCACCGGCAGTTAACACCATCGGAGTTCCTAAGAATGGATGGGCTGCCATTAGATTCAAAGACGATAATCCTGGTACTCTCTCTCTCTCTCTCTCTCTCTTTCTTTTGTCTTTATCTCCCAGACCACTATATATATATATATATATATATATTTGTGAATGACATGGCGATGTTTCTCAGGGGTTTGGTTTATGCACTGTCATTTGGAACGGCATTCGAGTTGGGGTATGAGCGGTGTTATCATTGTGCAGAATGGGGACAGCCCTGACGAACGCATTCTGCTACCCCCGCCTAATTTCCCTGCTTGTCCTCCTAAATAGTTATGAAAAGATTGTGCTTCATCCTTCAGTGTCATCTACGAAATCAACCTTTAATTTGAATGTCGTTTTTTATGATTTGAGCAGTCGTTTGAATAGTTTCCTGTTTTTGTTCTTGTTGTTTTCCTCCTTGTGAGCATTGATTCGTAGACACTTGAATAAAATAACTTTGGACATCCTCTCTCTGTTTATCTTATATTCAAAATTTTCTCTTTCCGTCGCTAAGCTACATATAATAGAGGGGTGTACCTGTTAGGAATTAAATAAAAAAGGATAGTCGCACGAGCAATACTCTTTTCTTTCAACTGTTTAGGTTGAAAGAGGTAAAATAAAGTGAATAAAAATAGAAAGTAAATAATTCATTGAGTAATACATTTAAATAGACTACAACGGAAATTCACACTCCTAAAAACAAAGACCCACTTAATTACTATTAGAATAACATGGGCCATTAAGTAACTAAAACTAAAGAACTCATCGAGCAACATGATAAACTAACAAATAGATAATGCTCACTAGAACTAGGAACACGGACACACTACTCATGTAGAAAAGTGTGAGTTCTATAAATTTAGGAGCACAGACACACTACTCATGTAGAAAAGTGTGAGTTCTATAAATTTAATGAATAGTGTTTAGAAAGTTGTATGAAAAAAGAAAACACAGAAGAAAATCGTTTAGACTTTCTCTTTTATCAATGTGACACAATGGCCGTCTCGAGTATATATATATTATAACGTTTCCTAATTTGGGTTGGAGTAGGTAATAATCAGGGGCGGAACTACGTACAACAATGGGGGGACAAATGTCCCCCCAAAGTTTTTGAAATTTTCATTAAAGTAGGTATATTTTATATATTTACCCCTTAAATTTAGAAATTTATCCCCCAAATTAATTTTTTACTCTCTTGTGTTTATCTACGGCAAGACTTTCTCTTTCTCTTAAACTTTTTCTCTCTCACACCATACTTGAAGATTTTCTCAGTTCTCTTTCTCTCAAAGTCTCTCTCTTGGACCAGACTCTATCTCTCTTAGACTAGAAAAGTCTTACCGATGGGCCATGATTTGTTGTGTCCTATCACATGTGTCTTGCAGTTCATATGAGAAGCGAGAAGTCTTGGTGAATTAGAAAAAAAAAAATTAAGGGAAAAATATAAAAAAGCCCCACAAACTACCAGCCGTTTTCGATTTAGCCCCCTAATGTTCCAAAAGTGATAAAGTAGCCCCCCAAACTACCAAATTATTGCATTTTGGCCACTCCGTTAGTCAAAACCGTCAATTTGGACGGAAATTGCAAAACGACGTCGTTTGTTACGGGTAAGTTACTACAATGCCCTTTTGAGAAAAATATAAAAAAGCCCCCCAAACTACCAGCCGTTTTCATTTTAGCCCCCTAATGTTCAGAAAGTGATAAAGTAGCCCCCTAGCTACCAAACAGTTGCAATTTGGCTACTCCGTTAGTCATTACTGTCAAATATGATGAAAAATTCAAAACTACATCGTTTTGACAATGGTAAGTTACTAAAATGCCCTTTTAGAAAAAAAAATCATATTAAAACAAGCACGCTAAATGGCGCCGTTTTGCTTGAAATTAGGGTTTCCTTACACTTACCAAAACGGCACCGTTTTGATAAGTGTTAGGAATAAAAAGAAAAAACCTTAGACACCACGCAGAAAAAACCCCCAACCCCAGTTTATCTCTCTCCCCCAAACCGCCGACCACCACATCGTTCTATCTCCGGCAACCTTCTCCCTCAAGTGAAAAAAACGCAACGCCCCTCTCTCTCTTTCTCTCAAAACGACTGCCCCTGCCACCACCATCCATCACCGCCAGCCACACCATCCACTAGCTACGAAGCGCCACCGAAAAATTCTTACCCATTGTAGAAATCAAACAAAAAAATCACGTTCGTTGATAAACAACACCGATCCGACAGCTATACCATGAAATACAATAAAAAGATTGAGTTATGGGTAAGATTTACAGGCTGTCGGAGATAGACGACGTGGTGGCCGGCGGTTTTGGGGAGAAAGATAAACTGGGGTTGGGGGTTTTTTCGTGGGTCACCTGCGTGGGGTCTAGGGTTTTTTCTTTTAATTCCTAACACTTACCAAAGTGGCATCATTTTGGTAAGTGTAAGGAAACCCTAATTTCAAGCAAAATGACGCCGTTTTGCTTGCTTGTTTTAATATGATATTTTTTTTTTCCAAAAATGGCATTTTGGTAACTTACCATTGCCAAAACGATGTAGTTTTAAATTTTTCATCATATTTGACGGTAATGAATAACGGAGTGGCCAAATTGCAATTGTTTGGTAGTTTGGGGGCTACTTTATCACTTTCTGAATATTAGGGGGCTAAAATGAAAACGGCTGGTAGTTTGGGGGGCTTTTTTATATTTTTCCCAAAAGGGCATTGTAGTAACTTACCTGTAACAAACGACGTCGTTTTGCAGTTTCCGTCCAAACTGACGGTTTTGACTAACGGAGTGGCCAAAATGCAATAGTTTGGTAGTTTAGGGGGCTACTTTATCACTTTTGGAACATTAGGGGGCTAAATCGAAAACGGCTGGTAGTTTGGGGGGCTTTTTTATATTTTTTCCAAAAATTAAATATTAGCTTTGTGGGTGTGGGCTGTATCATACTATCACGTGTGGCTTAGTTCCTAAATATTAATATAATTTGAGATTTGATCATAATTCATATTAAAATTAACATTTGATGACTTATCTTTATTATTGAAAATTTGCAGCATTGTTTTGAAGCGTATTGTTGTTGGGAGCAGATTTGCAGCATCTTTTTAGAGCAGTATTGATAGTATTATTGCTGGGAGCTTCAATATATTTTGTTAGGAGAAACAATTCACACTCGAACGTACCATTTTTCTTAAATTCTATAGATTGTGCTTAGTTTATATTGCTAATAATTTATGTTGTTGTGTTTTTTGAAATGTATAAGATTAAGATTTTGAATAAGTATTTACTGTATTTTGATGTAGAAAAATTATACAAGTTTTGTTTTTAGCTTTCATTGTTGTTAATTAACTTAAATATTTGATGGGTTTGGATTCATTAATTTATTTGGCATTCTTTCATTTGTTAGTGGAAATAAGAACTATAATAAAATTTTAACAAAAATGACTTGTGAATTACTATGAAATTATATCTTACCATATGTATCTATGTATTTGGTAGGTGTTATTATAGTTATGCCCAGATAGGATAACCACAATTAGTCTCTCCAGCCTAACCTTTTAATTAAAAAAAAAAAAAAAAAAAAATCGTCCCTCACACTCAAAATCCTGGTTCCGCCCCTGCCAGGCAACGTATTTATTATAGTGGAATTAGGATAAAAGACAATTATTGACTAACATAAATCTACTAGTGCTACTACGAAAATAGACTCTTTCTGCCAATTGATCTCTCCGCTTGTAGATAGTCTTCGTGTAACTCAAGTCATGACCAAAAACACGACAATAAACATAACATGGTTGTAGATAATGAACTCTGTACTCCATCATATTTTGCATCTATGACCCAATTAAGTAGTAAAAGCTAAATAGAACTACAGAACCTAATCAAGTCTTGTTTGGTTCCGCATAACTTCTTCATCCGACCCATTGTTGTTTTGTATCCAAGATTTTAAGGGAACTTTACAAGAAGGCATGTAAGTAGGGGGCTGGCGGATGCTTGTCTCACTAGTGGTCCCATTCTTTACTATAAATGCAGTGTTCATACCCCAACTCAGATGTCGATCAAAATGACAATGCCAAAACCACACACCTGCGAAAAATCATTCGATGTATTAAATAATCAAAGGAATTTGAAAAAAGAATAAGAAACATGCAAACAACAAGAGTAGAAATACCTGGATTATTTGCAACAAATCTGATGGCAAGCCATCCCTTCTTAGGAACTCCAAAGGTATTCAATTTTGGAGGATCAACCAAATTAAACCCTTTTGGATCTGTCTCATTATCAAAATTACCAAAACCTGTTCCAATTATATAGAAGCTATATCCATGCAAATGCATTGGATGATTTACCGAGCCTTTTACCACGCCAGTCCCTTGAAAAACTATCTCCACTGCCTCACCATAGTTCAACACCTTCACCTTGGTCCCTTGCCTTGTTAATACAATGTTTTCGGCCGTCATTTCATCATCTGTAAAGTTATAGAATGAAGGGGGGTAGTCGGGGAAGTCTGTGGTGTAAACTCCACTGATATTCCTGCACAATAGGTTTAGGCTTGATCATATTTTTCAACAAATTAGCCGGCATATATATATATATATTTGATTGCAATGACACAATATTTGGGAAATGGGGAACAACCTGTAGTAGGCATGTAGCACGTCAGTACTTGGGTTGACCCAACTTATGTTATTTAAGGTTGAAACCAATGTTTCATTATCATGCGCTCTTGTACAGATTGGACAGTAGAGCAAATTCATGGAAACTGTAATATACATTCTCTCAGTTATGTTGAGGGGGACATTTACTGGGTGTTCTTTGTTTGCTAAGCTCCTTATACGACTGGTGAAGGTCAAGGCAGCCATGAAGTCCAAGTAAAGAGGAAGTGCACTTGGAAAGGAAGGAGATGATGGGATAGTATAATTTCCTTTGTACTGTAGAATTACAGTTGTATTGACATGGTCAAATCCGGTAACAGAGGCGTCTTCGCTTGAGTATTGTCTAGTAGCCATATAATAGTGGCCGAGAGGCTGGTTTGCTGTGAGCAAGACATCCATTGTTTGTCCCGGGCTTATCATGATGTATTCTGTGGAAATGGGTTTGATATAATGTGCATCCATCCCAACGACTGTGAGATTGTGTTCAGCAACTGCAAAGAAGAGTTCCGCATTCATCACAGCATTGACTACACGAAAAAGATAGGTTTTGCCGTAATCAACCATCCAACGGTACGTCGTTCCTTCAAATATTAATTAAGATGGTCGTTGAATCTTAGTCCAACAAATAATTTGAAAGATGAATGAAATTATTAGGCGACTCCACTTTTTATCAAACCAATATTAGTATGCCTATGATGGAATATAAATTAAATTATTAAATTCATTTATTTGTAGTTATTAACATGGTATCAAAGCAAAAATACTTAGTTTGAACTTTGTTCCCATCATTCATTTCATATTTCAATTAAATATTTCATGGATAAGTATGGCTTAATACCATCAGCCTCTCAAACCTGAGCTGCCAAATCAAAAGCGAAAGACATACCCTTGGAGCATGGACAAAAATCTCCTGGTTCACCGTTTATGGTATTAGCAACAGAATGTGGCAAGTCATCACCGGTTGCTGTGGCCTCATCCACCAATTCTTTCAAATTTCCATTGTACCAGGCCGCTGCATGTTCAACAAAACTGAATTATGTGTACTATCCTTTTGCTTTAGTCACAAACTTTTATTCACCTCATTAATAGAGAAAGACATATATTTGCATACCGATCACAACGATCTCTTCTTCGTCCGCCTTGGCAAATGGATAGGTGGATCCAACAGGCGGCAAGATAACTATGGCGCCATGAACTGTGGCACGTGTCCAATCGCTATGAGCATGCCACCAAAGGGTTCCTTCCTCGTCAGAAAATATTACCTCATACGTGAAGTTTGATCCAGGTTCAATGGGACACTGTGTAATGTATTCTGGACCATCTGATCACGGATTTCTTGGTTGCTTCACACCGTGCCTGCAGTGTCATTATGATACCCAATCAATAGAATTAATTTCTTTCTCTTGAACCACGACAAAATGTTAGAGATAGCCAAGAAACCAGGAAAAGGATCCTCTCCATTTCAAAATCCCTCCATTTCCTCCATTTAGTGTATTTTGAAGGGTAGTGTTGTCCAAAAGTTTTAATGATGGTAGTGCAATAAATACAATACCCTTCAAAATGTACTAAATGGAGGAAATGGAGGGATTTTGAAATGGAGAGGATCCTATTCCAAGAAACCAAGGGCATGTTTGTTAATGCATGTTTAGTAGGTGTTTTTTAGTTTTAGTTTGAAAAAAACTAAATGAATTCTCCACATGATCATCAACTAGCTAGCTAGGGCTGTGGATAATATATATATATATATATATATATATATATATTCCGATGGGACTCAACAGAGGAGGGGGAGGGTCCAGCAAAAACTTGTATCTGAGAGGATGCATGGGACAAATTAAGCTGGACTGCGGGCTTTATTGACTAGCTAGTCTGAATCATGAGGCGACAAAGTCTAGTTATTTTGTGTTAAACCATTCCTTTAAGGAAATTGTTAAAGGAAATTAATTTTTCAGATTTTGTGTCACCGATGTGAAAGGAACAAGAGGAAACACCTCCAGGACTCAGGAGAGATGGATGGACTTATCAAACAATACATGAGGGTGGGCGGCGGCGGCGGAGTCACATGTAGGCAAGTGGGATGTGACCCCACAAACTGTTCAGATTTTGGGTTTCCTTTTTCATTCTTTTTTTTTACTCTACTTTTTAAGTTCTTTTTATTTTTTTCCTTAAAAAAAAAAAAAAAAAAAAATCAATAGTAGGATATAGATCACAAGCACATGCATGTAAATCTCTGTAAAAATCTCTCCGGCTAAAAAGGTATGATTGATTTCAAAAAAAAAAAAAGAAAAAAAGAAAAAGAAAAATAAAAAAAGGTATGACTGTACGTATGAATTTATCTAATATTCTTAAATGAAATCTAAGAATTTGCTAGTTGCTGCCTTGCAGTTGTCTTTTTAGGCTTTTAAGACATTATAAAACGGATTTAGTAATGTAGTTCTTACCAGTGAATAGTGATCCCATAGTATCCTTGGTTGTGAACATTAACATACATCGTATCCCCTTTGTAAACTCGAATTACTGGCCCTGGAAAACTGTCATTTACAACCAGTATGCTCTGCGTGTTGCACAGCTTCGTGAAGTTTTTCTTCTTAAACTACAAAACAAGAAAAGAACATTTAATGATGCTGATTTATTATTATAATGTGTTTCTCTGAGCCTGAGCCCCTCCCCCCCCCCCCCAAAAAAAAAAAAAAGGAAAAGACAATATCATGGACACCCGCAAGTGATGGTTGAATAAGCAAAGAACATGGTTGCACACTAGAGGCTAGGAAAGTGGAAAGGACTTACAACAAAGTCATAGAAATGGACATCGCCAGCTTGAACCATGCAAAAAGAGTAGTGTCCAAGAAGAAGCAAAATGCCCAGAAACACTAACCTCGTATGCATGTTCTTGGAGTTCATTTTCTGACTCTCCTCACCCTTGATTAAAGGCACTCTTTTGTTTCATACATATGTGATTCCTCTTGATTTTTGACACCCACATATATAATAACAATCTTGATCGTTCGAGATCTTCTAGTACAAAGTCTAAATGATGAACTGTCAAGATCTTCTAGTACAAAGTATAAATAAAATATAAACCTACCAAACATTCTTGTTTAAATAGTCAAATCAGTCATTAATCAATCAATTTCGATCGGCAACTAACTGCTGGAGATGTTTTAGAGAGCAAACTGCGTACCTGCTTGACTAATCATCCTTTTACGGGTGCTTCCAAAAAATGGCTCTTAGCGCTACTTGTTTACTCAGATACTCTATTTTTTCCAAGGGTATGAATTGTTAATTGACATATGAATTTGGGTTAGGTAGAGTATTATCGTCCCACTCTATAAATTTACTCTCTATTTTAATTAAAAAATACCTCTTTCTATTTTAACTACTAATTTTTCAAAGCGCGCACCTATCTTGCTCTCATAAATAACTAGAGATCCCCACTTAAAATATATTTTTGAAAAAAATTCATTTAATTTTCTCAAACTACCATCCAATTAATAATGTCTCATTTAAACTTTTAATTGGAACAATGTTCCCTCCAAAGCTAGTAAAAAGACAAAACTGACCCTAGATGTTTTTCAAGAAAACAAAAATACTTTAATAAATCTGAAAGAAAAAAAAAATTCTTTAAGAAAAAAAAAAGGAAAAAATTTTAAATTTCCATACCCTAGTTTTTTTTTTTTTTTTTAAAAAATAGTTTTTAGTATTTTAATTTTTTTTTAATTTTATTAAGAATATTTTTATTTTTCATAATTGGGGGAGACATGAACAATATTTTTTGGTAATTTGAAAGGGTACGTGGAATTCACCCTATATTTTTTTAATAAATTATTTATTCTTGGGAGGAGAGAGAATCAGAAGAAATAGAATGTTAAATTTATAAGCATTTTAATATTTTTGACTCCATAAAACAAGAATTTTTTCACAATAAAGAGCCGAAAGAGAATGCTTGTAACCATTTTTTTTCTCTCTTTTGTTACATCCTCTATTAAATTATATTTCCAAGTGCCTGATTTGTGACTATCAATTTTCTCTCTCACACTAGCTTTGGACAATTTTGATCCTATTCCTAGCTTTTTTGTCCTCAAACAATATTGGCTCTAAATTACCGAAAGTGAAAGCATTAACAGCTGTTTGGGTCCTGAAAAAGCTCGACTTTTTGTGAATATATAGTGTGGTAAAACTGTATTTTATTTTTCTTTTTCTTCTTTTTTACGGCTTAAACCTAATTAAAGTTCTCAACTTGTTTTTCACGTGCTGTGATGCGCAACTAATCGTCATCTCCTCAGCTTGCCTGGATCCTGGATTAAGGTTGACCACCACGTGAAAGAGAGGAAATGAGTGATGATGAGAGAGTGAGGAAAATGAGTGTTGAATGTTGACTGTCTGGGGGCGGAACTACGTAAAACAGTGGGGGGACATTGTTTTTGAAATTTTCATTAAAGTAGGTATATTTTATATATTTGCCCCTTAAATTTAGAAATTTGTCCCCCCAAATTAAGTTTTTACTCCCTTGTGTTTATCTACAGCAAGACTTTCTCTTTCTCTTAAACTTTTTCTCTCTCACACCATACTCGAAGGCTTTCTGAGTACTCTTTCTCTCAAACTCTCTCTGTGGGACCAGACTCTATCTCTCTTAGACTAGAAAAGGCTTACCGGTCGGCCGTGATTTGTTATGTCCTGTCACCTATGCCTTGCAGTTCATTTGAGAAGTGAGAAGTCTTGTTGTTGATCTCATTTCTCAACAAAGAACTGCTCGCAAGCTGTTCATCTCATCTCATTTCGATTTCTTGAAGGTTCTTTCAATCCTTTGTTTTGTAGCTTAGTTGCTTAGAGCATTCCCAATAGAAGAGCCAAATGTTACTTTTATCTAGAATAGCTCTTCAAATGTTCAAAAAACCTCCCACATTGGATGAGCAAAAAATATATGTAAAATAGATATTTGATTAGAATAGCTAAAAAAAAAGTTAAATGTAGCAGCACTTTTTAAGGGAGCCATTTTATTTTTTAGTGTTTCTCTCTCCTGCTTTATCTTTTTTCTCAAATCTTTTCCCACATTTTTTTTAGAAATATAGCTAATCGGATGTGGAGACACTTAAAAATGGCTTAGCTAAACTAGATAAAAGTGAATTTTAAAAAGCTATTTTTCATAAAAATATGGCTCTTCCATTGGAAATGCTCTTAGTTGTATTGCATCGTTATATATATATATATATTATTCATTGAAAGGCACACTTGCAAATTTCAAGTTGCAATCTCGCAGAATGCAGAGATTCCTTGCTACTAGCCTACTTCCTATGTGGACCGCGTGGGATAGAACTTAGTGGCCAAGTGGGTTGGTGGGTGTGTTAGTGGCTTGGTGAATTAGAAAAAAAAAAAAAAAAAATAATAATAATAATAATAAATATTAGCTTTGTGGGTGTGGACTGTGTCATACTATGATAGAACTTAGTGGTCAAGTGGGTCGGTGGGTGTGTTAGTAGCTTGGTGAATTAGAAAATATATATATATTAGCTTTGTGGGTGTGGACTGTGTCATACTATCACGTGTGGCTTAGTTCCTAAATATTAATCTAATTTGAGATTTGATCATAATTCATATAAAAATTAACATTTGATGACTTATCTTTATTATTGCAAATTTGCAGCATTGTTTTGGAACGTATTATTGTTGGGAGCAGATTTGCAGCAGTTTTTTGGAGCAGTATTGATAGTATTGTTGTTGGGAGCTTCAAGATATTTTGTTAGGATAAACAATTCACACTCGAATGTACCATTTTTCTTAAATCCTATAGATTGTGCTTAGTTTATATTCCTAACAATTTATGTTTAACGTGTTGATCATAATTCAATTTTTGTGTTTTTGAAATGCATAAGATTAAGATTTTGAATAAGTATTTACAGTATTTTGATGTAGAAAAATTATACAACTTTTGTTTTTAGCTTTCATTGTTGTTAATTAACTTAAATATTTGATGGATTAGGATTCATTAATTTATTTGGCATTCTTTCACTTGTTAGTGGTAATAAGAACTATAATAAAATTTTAACAAAAATTACTTGTGATTTACTACGAAATTATATCTTATCATATATATCTATGTATTCGGTAGGTGCTATTATGGTCACGCCCAAGTAAAATAGCCACAATTAGTCTCTACAGCCTACCTTTCTAATTAAAAAAAAAAAAAAAAAAATCATCCCCCACACTCAAAATTTTGGTTCCGCCCCTAGGTCACTTGAGCGTGAGAAATGAAGAAAGAACACGGCTCACATTTTCTGACTTGTAAAAATGCAATGAGACCACGAGTGAAAAAAAATATTAGAGTGAACATGGGCTGCAACTATAATAAGACCAAAACAGCCGTTGAGAGAAAGTGGATTTTGCTTAAATGTGAGAAAAAGTCAAGAAACAAGGAAACAAGGAGTAAAACACGGAGAGTGCTCTTTTATATATATATATATATATATATATATATATATATATATATATATATATATATATATATATTTTCGAAATAAGCTGACAATCTTCATTAGAAAATCAAATTTAGAACACAAAACTCTAAACAACAAGAGCAAACTGCTCTGAGAAAATAATGTCAAAGATACATAATGGAATTTCTTCCATCCACACCTTATCCATTACTTCCCTAACTGCTTCCTTTGCTAATCCATGAGCTGCATTATTTTGGGTCCGTTTCGCATGCTTAATGTCCCAACTACTAAAGGAACCCAAAAGCAATTTGATATCAGCTCCAATCTGCCCAAAATGACACCAGCTTTCTCCCTGCTCCACAATCATAGTAACCACTTGCAAAGAGTCACCCTCAAGAAGAATATCTTGCAAGCCTAGGTCCCTGCTAAACTCCACTGCTTGTAGTGCCGCTAAAGCCTCTCCAACCAAAGGCTCTTGATATGAACTTAGAGTTTTACTTCGAGCCGCATGGACCCTACCATGATCATCACGAACTATAAACCCAACTCCCATGCGCTTTAGTTTGGGATTAAACCCAACATCCCAATTAACCGTGAATCTTGTCTTTCTACAACAGTTCGATCACCATGAGTAGCCTCCGAGAACTTAATCGGCTTGCCAGAACTCATGAAGAGACACCTCTGCATCACGAATGAGTTTGTTAGGATGAGAAAACTCTCCCCCATGCACAAAAGAATTTCTGCAAAACCAGATGTTTCTTTCCAATATCGCCGAAAAAGCCAACTCCTCCTGACTACATCGTTGGACCAAAGCATCCTATAACTCACGAAATTTAAACCCCTCAAATTGAGCTTTCTGAATTTTTCTGTCGCAAGCCCTCAACACATCCCGAGCAGCTGGATAGTCCCACAGTACATGCCTCGTCGATTCTACCTCTTGGGTACAAAAAATACATAGAGCCTCCTTGAGTACCCCCCCTTTGTAGTAACTTAACCTTAGTAGGCAATATATTATTGCAGGCTTGCCAAAGAAATGTTTTAACAGGGTTGGAAACTTTAAGACTCCAAATTTCCTTCCATGATGAGCCATTAGACCCTTCCCCAATGAGCAGTGCTTTCTTATCATGTTCAATAAAATAGGCACTACGAACAGTGAAAAAACTGGTCTTAGTAGCTCTCCATATTAGTTTATCCTGCTAATTGTACCTACTAAGGGGTCTATTATAGATAAGGTTAGCTTCTTCCTTACTGAGTATAGATTGAATTAAATTAAAGGGGCATTCCATCCCCCCACCCACATTAGGATCAATAAGCTCAACTACTTTACCATCAAAAGGAAGAATACTGCTAGGGGATTGAACTATAAACGTAGTAGGTTGAGGAACCCACTTGTCACCTCATATGTGAACTTGCTGCCAATCACCAATGCGCCAATACAAGCCCTCTTTTAGCAAATCCCTAGCCTAAAAAATACTTCTCCAAACAAAAGACCCCTTAGTACTGTTTGATGCTTCTAGAAAGGTACATCTAGAATAATATTTGGCTTTGATAATCCGACCCGCCAAATTATTCGTATTCTGCAACAACCTCTAGCCTTGTTTAGCTATAAGCGCTTTGTTAAAACAATGAATATCCCTAAATCCCAGTCCTCCCCCATTCTTTGAGCAACCCATCTTCTCCTATTGCATCCAATGTATTATCTTCTCCTCATTCTTGTGCCCCCACCAAAACCTTTGCATAAGACCATTTAGATCATTACATAGCTTCTTTGGTAGCAAGAAAATACTCATGCTGTAAGTCGGAATGGCTTGAAGAACAGCTTTAATAAGAATCTCTTTCCCAGCTTGTGAAAGAGACTCCACCTTCCAATCGGAAATTCTTTTCCTCACCTTATCAGTTATATGTTGAAATTCCCTAACATAGGATTTCCCAACCAACACCGGCAACCCCAAATAGTTATCATACCTTTGAAACGATGGAACACCAGTCAAATTTAGAATAAAAGCCCCAGCCTCGGCACTAGTATTCCTACTAAAGAAAATTGTAGTCTTATCTCTGTTTAACCTTTGCCCCGAAGCATTTTTGTAACGCCCTAAGTTCTAGAGGTATAGTGATTGGGAGCAATTGTAACAAATTGTTTAATAAAAATAAAAATTTCTCCTACCATATGTTCACCACAAAAACATAATATTACCAGAGTACTGTAAACTCTCATTATAAAATCACAAACATATAATGTGCTAGTATCCAATAATCTCAAAAGCAATAAAGTTATACCGTCTATGCCTATCGAAAGTCGTCTAGTCTATAGAATGAAGTCCCAGACACTTCTACTGCTACTACTTCTGCTCGTCCATAAAGTAGCGATAGGATCTTTAACAACTAAGAGGCCCACCGGCACCCTGTCCTCAGTACTATGATATATAGAGCAATCTGAAAAAGATGTATAGGGAGAAGAGGTGAGTTCGACAACTCAGTAAGTAGTCACAACACTAAGATGCTATAAAATATACTATACGGATTTCTATGTCAAAATCTCTGTCTGCACAATAACAATTTATGCAGAATAACATAATTAACAAAATAAGCATGATAGTTGCAAAATGAGTAAGAACTTCTTTTTACTTTCCCTTCAAAATAATTGTTTTACCCTTTAATCCGACCACAAATTTATCGTGAGCAATGTACGTTGGCTTTTCAACTCTTTCCTATATGCTCATCTTGTCGTCATAGGGAAGAGCTACCAAGTTGGAAACTTCCCTAAATGAAGGCCACTTGGCCGATAGCACACACCTTCTCATAACCGTCATTTGGTATGCTTGCCATGCTACCCTATGCGGTACCAATCGTCACTATAATCGTGTTTCGGGTTAAACATTTATAACCATGAGTGCACATATAACATTTCATATGATCTGTAAGCTTATCTGTAACTGTATGCTATGCCATGAACTTTGAGAGCTCCTTTCATTCATAATCGTTGTCATGCATAACTCATAAAATGAGATAATTGTAATACGTAACATTCTTAAACCATGGCATATGATTGAATAAAACTTTGCATTAAAAATATGAAAGGAAGTACAATTGAAAATCATGTAAGTGGGTTCTTTATAAAATCCCCAACATTTTCAAAAAAATTTATAATAAAATCTGTTGGAATATTTGGTGTTGTGTCCCCTTACCTGGCATTGCATGCCCTTATATTGAATCCGCATCCAACTCACAATTCCTACAACGGAGGTAAAAAGTACCTAGTCATCAATTCATTCTCAAGTCTCAATCATGCATCACTTTAGTTGCTAAGGATCTTATTCCAATCCATTGCTTTACACTAAAACACCAAGGTTATAATATTCTTATTATAATAGAATCATCAAGAAGCTTATCTAGCCATACTATTATTCTCCTCATAAGTCATTTAATTTAGCAACTTACTCCCAATATCAAAAGCTTAGAAACATTTACAACAATCACTCTAATTATCATAAGACGTATTAGCATCTAAACCTAGTAAGCATCAACTTCTATGGATCCCATAATAATTTATGGTCAATTAACACTCTAAACAATAATTAACCCCTCCAAATAGCAATTTAAGTGTTCATACACTAAAAGCCCTAATTAAATTCTAGGAATTTAACTTTATAATAAAAATACCATAAAAGATATAAAAATATTACCTTGGAGAATTCTCATATTTTTTATTTTATTTTATTTTCCTTCTTCCTCCTCTTTCTTTCTTTTCTTCCTCTTTCTTTCTTCTCTTTCCTTTCTTTTCTTTTCTCTTTCTCCTCTCTTTCCTTTCTTTTCTTCCTCTTTCTTTCTTCTCTTCTTCCGGTTCTCTCTCTCATCTCACGCTCACTTGAGCTATGAGCATTTGAGGGAAAAAGCTCTCCTTAAATACCTACCGTATGTGGTAGTGACACTTTAAATGTTTGCCACATGCACTCATTACCACATGACAAGTGTCCAGGAATGTCTCAAGAAAATGACACCTTAGAACCCCAAGTGTTCACTGAGAAAGCAAGGGCAACATGCTATATAACACCTGTACCTTTAGGTGTCAACCAAGCAACTTATCATGTAAGGCCATGTGTCATCTTGAGCTTGATGACTTGTCAAACAAACTCCTCATGCATTTACATTAAAACGTGATCATAAAAATCTACAATTAATCCTCAATGAACCTAAACCTTTTGACTAACATATACCAAAAAATCGTGGCTTACAGACATCATTAACCCATCCAATTAATTTCCCAACTCGCAGGTACTTCAACTACTCTGCAGCTTGACCTATTAAACTTGAAAAAAATCATAACTTTTTCAATTTAACTCCAAATTACACGAAATTTTGCTTGAAATTTTATTTATTCAAAGACCCACAACATATCCAAAAATTATAGCAACCCATAACATTTTGGTACCTCAAAAGTCCCTCTAAATTTTGTGCCTTTGTTTGACTGAAATTCCTGTTTTGACACTTGCATCTTCTAAAAATCATAACTCCTTCTACAAGTGTCCAAAAATCATGAAACCACTTTTAAAATATTCATTTCTCATAATTATATAAGCTCCTAAAATATTTTTATTTAAGGTCACTCATAGAATTTTTGGCGTCCAAAACAATGTGACTTTTCTTTCAATAACCCACTAAAATTATAACTAGCAATTTTCCATCATCTTTCACATTAAGTCTATTTACCTAACTCCATATAAATCTTAATAAAATTGCAAATCCTCATTATCCTTGATATTAAGATCACCTTTATTTTAGGTATAAATTTCGGGTTATTACAATTTTCTTAACATTCCAAAATAAATGCAAGGCGCTGCCAATCGATAGTGTAGCCTTGCAAAAGAGGAGAATGTCATCGGCAAAGAATAAATGGTTCAATCGGGGCCCTCTTGGAGAGGTTGGGACCCTCTAGATATCCATTCCTCTCCGCCTGATGAAGCTTCAAACTAAGAACCTTGGCACACAAAATAAACAGGTAAGGGGACAGAGGATCCCTTTCCTAATACCTTTTGTTGGGCGAATGCACCCCACCAGCCGCCCATTTACAATAACCGAATAAGAAACTGTGGTCAAACATTTCATAACAAGCCGTACCTGTCTTTCAGCAAAACCCATCTTCCTCATTACCTCCTCCATAAACACCCACTCCACTTGGTCATAAGCCTTACTTATGTCAAGTTTGAGGGCCATATAACCCACATTTCCCCACATCTGAGTGGGCACGGAATGTAACGTCTCATACGCCGCCAAAACATTATCCGAAATCAACCTTCCCAGGATAAAGACACTTTGATTTTGAGAAATTATTATGGGCAAAATATTCTTCAGTCGGTTAGTAAGTACTTTGGATATGATTTTATAACCCACATTACATAAGCTTATGGGTCGAAAATCAGTAACCTTACTAGGTTTTTGCTTATTCGGGACAAGAGCAATATAAGTGAAATTCACAATTTTCTCCAAAGCACAAGAATTAAAGAACTCAAAAGAAGCTTTACATAGGGGTGTCAATGCGGGCGGTTAGAAACCGCCTGCTAACTGCTAACCGCTTAACTGCATTAACCGCTAACTGTTTAACCGCTATAACTGCCTAGCAGTTTGCGATTAGAAGTTATTGGGTTTACTAACTGTAACCGCTAACCGCTTTTTTATATAATATATTTTTATAATTATAATTATAATAATATTTATACATATAACATAATCACTTGATCATTAAATCACAATTTTTTTTTTTTAGATAATTAAATCTCAATTTAAGTATTAATATATTATCACTATAATTTATATGATTATATCACATGATGAATTGATCATTAAATCATTTGATTACATAATAACAAATTATACATATATAATATGACATAACACATAAGTATACAAATTCATACTAATACAACAATTAAGTATCTAGAGACTTAGTTCCAATGTATGTTATAAACGTAGAAGTTTATATATGTTATAAATTATAATTATACATATATGCATATGAATAATATAAATGTATAATATCAATAGATATTTAAAGTTAACCAGTCATGATTAAGTACAAGTAAATGTAAATTTGGGGTCAGATATTTTCGATTTTTCAATATGGGCTCTTTTTATAGCAATTGGGCCTAAGAACATACTAAAAAAAAAAAAAAAAGGGTAAAAAATGCTACAGTAGTAAAAAAAAAGTCCCAAAAGCCCAATTTTGAAAAAGCGGTTAGCGGGCGGTTACCTATTTTACTAACCATTAACCGCTAGGCGGTTAGCGGTTGCGGTTAGTGAAATCTACTAACCGTTAAGGCGGTTACGATTAGCAGTTATTGCTAATAGCAATAACTGCCAATCGTAACCGCCTTAGCGGTTAGTGAAATTAGCAATAACTGCCAATCGTAACCGTATTGACACCCCTAGCTAGCTTTACATACACCCACAGAGGCACAATTGTCGAGATAAAAACACGCTGGAAACCCATCAAGGCCAGGTGCTTTCAGTGGTGCCATTTGGGCCAAAGCAGTGCTAAACTCCTCACCCGAAGGTTCCTTGAGAAGTTGATTGTTCATTGTCTAAGTCACCATGCTTGGAAAACCCACAAAACTTTCATCTATTCCTTGAGGATTTGAAGTTGCGAAAATATTCCGGAAATAATTTAAAAATGCCTCATCAATCAGTTCCGATGTTGAATGTTCCATCCCACCCTCATCAACTATGTATGAAATATGATTGGCCCGACGTCGTTGATTCACACAAGCGTGATAGCAGCTAGTATTTTGGTCCCCATGCTTTAGCCAATGCTCTTTAGCAAGTTGTCTCCACTTGAGATCTTGTTGCTCTGCCATACTTGCCACTTCAGATTGTAAAACTCTCACTTCGTTCAAATCTGGCACTCCCTCAACCTTCTGAATTAATCTTTGAGCTTCTATTTTTACGGTAATGGAAGCCTCTGTTGGGCATCTATTAGCATGGCTGCACTGTATAAGAGCCCTTTGCCTACGGTCAAGCCTCCCAACCACATCATGCCATGTTACAGGTTCAACAGCTTTTGGTCTCCACTCCTTTTTAATCACCTCTTTGTAGACCAATTGTTTGCCTCACCTCGCATCATATTTGAACCTAAGTGGTGGCCTTTGTTGTGCTATGTGTTGGAAGAGTGATAAACAAAGGAGCATGATCTGATGTACAAGCAGCTAAAACATTTACCTTTACCACCTGAAAAATATCAAGCCACACAGAATTCCCTAACACTCTATCCAAGCGTTCTTTTATAAAATTATTGTCATCTTGCATGTTAAGCCACGTAAACTTGGGTCCCTCTAAACCAAGATCTATGAGGTGTGTGTAATCCAAAGCTTTCCTAAAATCAACCATCTGCCACAAAGGTCTACAGACAGTTCCAAATTTTTCAAAATCCACAGCAATTTCATTGAAATCGCCAACACACAACCAAGCTTAAGGTTGAAAAGAACGCAACAATTTAAGTAAACTCCGAGATTCCTTCCGCCGTCCCACCTCAGGATTTCCGTAAAACCATGTAAATTTCCATGGTTGTAAACAATCACCTAATTTGACTACAACATTGATATGGTGTTTGTTATAATTTTGGATATCGACACACACATCTTCCTTCCACATCAAAGCTAGTCCCCCATTACAACCCACACTGTCCACCACAAATACACTTTTATAACCCAATTTTACCTTTAAAACCTCCATCTTCATAGCTTGTAGTTTGGTTTCCATCAAGAAAACTGTCATGGGCTTCTTATCCTTCACCATTCGGCGAAGATCATGAACTGCCCGAAGGTTCCCAAGCCCTCGGCAGTTCCAACTTAAAACCCTCATCGCTAGTGGCGGGGATGTGAACCCGCCTCCGCCAAAACCTCCCCACCTAAGATGGTTGCAAGACAACATTCTTTGCTTTTTTCCTCCGGCTGCCCGATTGCTCCGAAACTCCAATGCCCGATACTGGTCGTTTGCCAAGTGAAGAGGTGATAGCAGCCCCCACCACTTCCTCCTTCTTTTGACAAGCACATTTCTTCCAAATTCGATTATTACCTTTGGGTTGGACTTTGTTATTAGGAATTGGACCACCATTCTGCGACTGTGACTGTAAAGGAGTAGCACACTGCATGGGTTGGACAGTCGTCCCACTTGACAGAAATTCCCCTTCTATCCTCGACAATAACGTCCCCCTTATCCAACTCCAACACGTGCCCTGCATGGCTCATGGAAGAAACATGCAAATTGCCCTCCAAGTCAATGCCTCCACTACTATCAAGATGAGCTCTAGGAAATTATGGAAATGAGCGTTGCCCAGGAACTACCACGGATTCAATCCTAACCGCAGCAACGTGTCCATCAAACTCATGTAACTGCCTTCCATCAAAAACGTGTCCACCAGCCTCACGAAACTTCCCTCCATCAGGATCGTGTCCTTTATGCACACCTAACTGCTCCCCATGAACATCGGAATTCACGTGAGAAGCACTCTGGGACGTTTGGCCATAATGTTTTCCTTTGCAGCCCGGATTCCAACGTGCCAGAGATCTTAACACACCATTCTCCTACTCATTTCGAACACCCGTATCACGGCTAGCACCCGCACATCCTCCTTTGGTTTTGTCATGCCACCTTCTTGTAAGTGAAACTGCAGCCATGGCGCATATTCATTCTTGATTTCTACTCTCGACTTACTTCTCATCTCTCCTTTGGTCCACGTTGTAAACCCATGCCAGATTATTCCACACTGAAAACAGAACTGGGGACGTCGCTCGTACTAAAAATTAATCCAGATAGTACGATCTTTCAACTTTAACATTCTTCCTCGAGCCATAGGCTTCAGCAAATTGATATGAATTTTCACTCTAAAAAATTTGCCCCCACCCAAATCCATCATCATCTGTCCAGACCTCCTCAGCATGCCCTACAATAGCCCCCAAAGACCGTCCTGTTTCTCGCCTCATACATGCTAACGGAAGGTTGTACGTACGAACCCAAAAACCCGCCGTATCATAATTCATCTGGATAGGGGGTATCAAGCCATCAAATTGAGCCTCAAATACCAATGGACGTCCCTCCATAACTCTAGTCTTGTCCTAGAAGTTCTCAAACTCAATGAGATATAAATTCTCTCCAAGGACTTTGAAAGACAAAGACCTCGTCGGTTTCCACCATCGAATAATTGTTGAGCGGATAGTTTCCTTCCCATGTACCTATCAGCAATCGACTTGCCCACCAAACAACCATATCCTTTTGAAGCAAAATCTTCAAGATTTTCCTCCCGCACCGCAACAATTGTACTCTCCTCCTCCATAAGGTTAAAAGTCTCCCAAAGCTTAGTAATATCCTTTGCCATACTGATCTTACGAACTGCAGCCTCCTCTCTGACAAATCTTAACGATCTTCCACAGTCTTAGCAGACTTGGAAAGCAAGTTCTTCTCCTCTAGCGTCGCACATCCTAGAGAGAAAAAATTAAAAATGTTTACCTTTTTAATTCTAAGATGGGGAGATTGATACCTTTGTTGTGTCTCTTTTCTATTTGTTTGGCTCTATTTACTTCGACCTAAAATGGTTTTCGTTAGAAAATATTTTCAAGGAAGTAATTTTCCCTAAAAATGTTTTTTGCCAAAAACATTTTACGGCGTTTACTACGCGCACAGAAAATCAAAATTATATATATATATATATATATATATATATATATATATTCATTAAATCATATTAAACTCTAAATTCCAAAAATGCGCTGACCAAGTCTTAGAGGTATCCAAACTGAGTCCAAGTCTTAGAGGTATCCAAACTGAGTCCCGCAAGGGCCCCACTGTGACTTATCGGGACCCGCCCGGCACCTAGACCCTATCAGGACCTCGTCGGGATTAGCCCGAGACCCTGGTAGGACCCGCCCAAGACCCGATTGAGACATTTTCATAATTTAGTGTTTAATATGATTTTGCGTGCACACAAAATACCAAAAAATGTTTTCTGCAAAAAATGTTTTCCGACGACCGGGACCCACCTGATTTTCCGTACATGCCAAATACCAGAAAATGTTTTTTAAGAAATCATTCTCAAGGAAAATATATTCTGATAAGTCTCGAGCTAGTCCTGGGCAAGTCCCGACGGGGTCCCGGGCAGATCCCGGGTGGGTCCCTATCAAGTTCTAGGTGGGTCTCGGTCAAGTCCCAGCGGGGTCTCGGGCAAGTCCCGGGCGAGTCTCAGTCAAGTCCCAAGCAAGTCCCGGTCAAGTCTCAGGCGGGTCCCGATCAAGTCTTGAATAGGCCCCGGTCAAGTCCTGGGTGGGTCCTGAGTAGGTTTGGGAGGGTCCCGTTTCAGGTCTGGTCAAGTCATGGCGAGGTCCTGAGTGGGTCATGGGCAAGTCCCGGTCAAGTCCCAGGGGGGTCACGGGCAAGTCCTGGCGAGGTCCTGGGCGGGTCTTTATAGGGTTCGTCGATTTAAGTATGAAATGCTCAAAATCGAAAAATGGTTTACGGTTTTCAAAACCATAAACCATTTTTCGCAAATTAAAGAAGAATTTTCCGTTAAAAGAAAAATATTTTCCGTTGACCATTATTTTATGTCGTAGTAAACACCGTAAAATACATAAATCATTTTTTGAAAACTATTTTATGCCGAAGTAAACAGAGCCAAAGTCAAGGCTAATAATGGCAATGAAAAAAGAAAAAATAAAAGTCAATGGTAATGGGAAACACCATGGGATGGGACATGAGACGAACAAATGGGCTTTAAACTTGTAATTAGGGCCTAACTTTACAATTTTAACTGTCTAATCTTGGGCTACCACCCAAATTAGTAGAAGCTAGAATAAAATTAATTACCTTGTTTTTATCTTACCACTAACCCATAATATAAGAAAACTTAAACCACTCTTTCCATAAAATCTTCAAGTGTGATATGTCATCCCCTATAAGACTGTCGGGTGGGACTTTAGCACATGATTTTAATGGACGTTGAATAATACAAATGTAGCCGCCTAGCTAGCCGGTTCATTTTGTATTTAATTATAATCAGTGATATACAAGATATATTATATATATGTAGATGTTTGTACGCTGTCTTTGATTTGATTTTTTTTTTTTTTTTTTGGTGACGTGGTATTTTTTGAATCATTGGTTTCACTTCAATCAGGGAGTTATCTGTGAATTAATTTCCGCCAAACTCTAAAAATCCTTATCTGTTTGAAACCTACATCCTCCTAGCCAATGGTTTGAGCTAGAAGACACGTTTTGGCCAAGTCAGATTCAGGATTTTATCTTTTCTATTTTGTCCTTGAAGAATTATTCCATCAATTATATATATTGGTGTCCCAAAGAATAAGCCTCCAAGAAGCGGGCCACTTCTGTTGTATTGTTACAAACATTATTTCTTTTTAGAGGTCTTTAAAACATGTTACTCGTTGATAATATGTTTAAGAGTTTTTATGAAGCATAAAAAAAATATATATTAACAAGTTTTACGATTCTACCATTGGTCATTACCGTTAATTTGGTCATAAACTACATTAACTACTTTCAATGCCTCAGGATATTATAGTAGATTCTATTAATCTTCCCGCGCGCTAAGCCAACTTTCATGTATATATAAGACACACGACGAGCACTTGAAACATATACAATTTATGCCCAAAAAAAAGAAAGAAAGAAAAGAAACATAAAACAAGTTTTTATATACTTCTATTATTTTCATTATATATATTGCTCGGAAAAGATTATAAGATTATTTTAACAAAAGAAATTAGCTTTTATTTTTGAAAGTGAGTATTTAATGAAGGTAGATATTTCGGTCTAATTCTAAGATGTTGCATGTTAAGAGATTCGAACACATC
This sequence comes from Corylus avellana, assembly GCF_965113065.1. Classification (NCBI taxonomy): domain Eukaryota; kingdom Viridiplantae; phylum Streptophyta; class Magnoliopsida; order Fagales; family Betulaceae; genus Corylus; species Corylus avellana. The sequence goes on from NC_142496.1 coordinate 24,081,169, forward strand.
GAGTTATATATATATACTTCGGAAGACACAAACCAACCTTCAAGAATAAAGCTCTTGCATGATTATATATCATTCAAAGATCTTTCATCACTCTAATTTTATTATATTGCATTATATTTATTTTATTATTATTATTCGGATTACTATGGTTTAGCATCAATAAGAATATTTTGCACTATCAAAATTATTTTCAACAACTTCAGCCCATTTAATTGACCCAAACATGCCCATTTTCAATAAGCCTTATTGGCTGACCGAACCGAGTCAAACAAAAAGGAGCCGAACTCACTAACCCAAAACAATCAAACCACAAATGTTAATGAGAGGTCGTTGTGTCAAGGGACAAAACTATTAATGAACTTAACTCTAAAAGAGGGATTTAGAGTTAAAAAGATCCTCTCTATTTCAAATCCCCTCTATTTCCTCAATTTAATTAGTGCATTTTGAAGGAAAAGCACTGCCCTTCAAAATGCACTAAATTAAAAAAAAAAAAAAAAAAAAAAAAAAAAAAAAAAAAAAAATGAAAGGAATTTGAAATGGAGAAGATCATTTTCCCTAAAAGAGCCGGACTACCTTAGAATTTTCTTTTGAAAGGGGCCATCATATATAATAAGGTTAAAAAAAGGACCCTATACAGACTAAAAAAACAATTTGATTAATTTTATTTTGGGATCTTGGTATTGATTAATTTGATTAATTTGTGTAAATATGATTAATTCAGATTAATATCATGTGTAACTTGTTTTAAGAGGTGGGCTCTCCATTCGTTTACTCTGTGATTATAATTAGAATACTAGTCTCCATATATATATATATATATATATATGATAGTGATAACATTATCCAAGTGCTTGGTAAATGGCTCTACTGCACGTACGTTAGTGGGGGGCTTAAAGTGCCCTTTAGTGTTGATAATGAAACCCACAAACATGTTGTTATGATGATTTTGGCGTGGTTAGCTAAAGTCGAGCTACGAGGTACAAACTTTTAGGATATATTTTCGTCTTTTAATGTTTCTGTTAGAGGATAATTAAAAAAATTAAATGCAAAATCACTTTACGTGATTAAGAGGTCCTCCAATTAAGTAGGTCAATTTTTTTTTTTTTTGGTTTAAATCGGCGGTTCCAGAATCGTTTTTAAATAAATCATTCAATCACTAAAACGACTAGTAGGCTTCGTGTGGAACACCGATTCAAAGCGTCACTTATTAACTAATTTCCATTATAATTAACATTAAAACGACCAACCCGCATCATCTTTTGTTAAGCCTCGACTCAGATATCTTGATATTTATTTGCTGGGGGTGATAAACTCCACGGTGATTTATTTATTTATTTTTATATAAAATTCAGTCACGTCATCTTAATTTAAAATTCTGTCACGTCATTTTAATATAATTATATTATACCAACCATTATTATTATTTTTAAATATCTATTCAAGTTGAGATTTAATACTTATATCCATGTTCAAGCAGGATGGTTTGTTTCGGCATCAAATACTTTTGTGTAAAATTTTTTTCTTATTTTGTTAATGTTTCGTGTGGGTAAAAAATACTGATAATTGAAAATTTCTTTTGAGCAAGGTCAACCGAAAATTTATCTCCAAAAAGGGAAAATGATTTGACAATAATTAATATCAATTTTGAAGGTTTTTTTTTTTGGATAAATAAGAATTCATTAATAAAACAAAATTATAAAAAAATTTGTAGCTTTATAAAAAATTTACCTGGGTATTATTGCAGCTTTATCAACTTAATTACTACTTCTACGGTCTTAATTTCATCCAAAAACATGAGGATATATAATGTCATCAATTAATTAGACAAATAGCCATGCCATTCCCTATAAGATTGTGTCATTTGTACACCATACCATCTTGTCATATCCTCCAAACCAATTATACATGATTTTAACATACTAATTGAATATATCTTAATTAAAAACATTGATACCCATCCCCCATGAGGGGTGGCCGGGTGGGTCTCAATGGCTAGACATCATGGGAAAAAAGACCCAAGCTTTTTTTATTTTTTTTATTTTAAAAAAATCTTTAATATATATTCATAATTGTAACTTAAAATATCTTAAATACATATATGCAGAGTTGTTAAGTATGAAGTGGTGTGGTTTACACACGACAAATATCCATTATCTTTTTCGATGAAAGATGGACAATTAAAAATAATAAGTTGATAAAGGTGCAATATTGAAGTAATAAAATTTTCCTTCTAAAACAATAAGGTAGGTTTTGATAAGAGAAATGCTGCGGTTCTTTTTGGTGTTATCTTGGTGTTAAGATACTATTACCTTTTTTTTAGGGACCGGTGGGGTAAGTTATTCTTTGGTTTTTTAGAAAACAATATCCACGTAAAATAGGGAAACACCAGGAGAAACCGTATTATTTCTATTTTAATAAAGTTGAAAACCACATGTGGTATTTAATTTGTAAGAATATTAATTAAATGATTAAATAAACTATTTACTGTTAGTTTAAATTTTTTGAATAAGTTGTGATTTAACATGGTATGAGAGCAAAGGTTTTAAGTTCAAATATTGTCTGAATTATCACTTCTCATACACTTATTAAGGGAGAATTTGAGTTCATATTTACGTAATGGAAAGAAATGATTGAGCTAGAGTTTATAAGTGAGGGAGAGTATTAGAATATTGTTTAAATAATTAAATCAATCATTTTCTATTAACTTAAATTTTAAAGATAAATAATGATTTATCACAGTCATTCAATAATTTAAGCTAACGTGGAAGTTGAGCTTAGATAATGATTAGCATGATATATGAAAGGCAAACTAGCTCATCGATCAAAGCATGATATGTACACAAATAATTCTATTTAGTTGGCTACTAAATAACTTTGATGATATGAAAAATTAGCCTTTCAATTATCAATACTTGTTTTTTAAAAAAGGTGAATTTTGTGTCATCTTAATTGTATATATAGCAGTCGTATAACAGTCTACTAAATAAAATTATTACCCCATAACCGAAAATATCTATTAAGCCTCAAATTATAGTAAATGAAAAAGAAAAACTGAATTGACTACTCCCAAGTCATTAAGAAGTGCCCAAATTTTCCGTGGGATTGGAATCCATGTAACATCCACTTTCTCTTGTGTCCCACATCCAAACTTCACTTATACAAAGTCGCAAATGAGACACTTCTCTTCCCTGGATTCTTAAATTATCTCCTGATTTCTGTTTAATTTCCTTCAATTCCCAGGTTTAAAATCGAATAATTACTTCTTGAGAATCATATGCAACTAGTTATCAGAAGTGGGCTCTCTCATTTCTTTTATTCTATTCATTGTATTTAGAACACTAGCTAGTCTCTTTATTTTTTACATAGTGGACATCATTTGTTCTTAGGAAATGGAAATTAGGAATTGAAACGTACAACTATTGTAGTGATAACATTATACATCGATCGAAGTATTTGCCCAATGGCTGTAGCTTCTAGGGTACATTAGTGGGGTTAAACTATTAATTAAAAAGCCCTACTATCTTCATGAAGTAATAATAGCGCGCACTAGCACGATTGCTAATTATACAATCACTAAGCATTGGCCCAATAACTCCACTGATATTAAGGTGGTGGCGTGGTGCTATGTTCACTCCCCCAATACTCCTATCCTCAGCTTTGTTTCAACGAGACCAAAAATCAATTTAGAAAGAGAAAGGCTGAGAGGATGACGAATCACCAATTAGGATACCATGACGATATTTATGACTATATATGATGTTAGAAATAAAGATGTGGGAATTGCAGAAAAAAATAAATATAGAATACAAACAGAATGGGAAGTAAATGAAATTTGGATAGTAAGGCGATTGTGACTCTATCTCTTAGATAAATATTGCTTCACACTTGTATTAGAAGTTTTGTAAAAGGGAATTAGACCAATCTTATCCTCATGATACAATACTGCCCGATGTAGTGTGCAGATTGCAAACTCTTAACACTATCCAGAATCAGAAATATTTTGTAACAGCCGTTAATAATGCTGAGAGGAAGATAGAGAAAATAAATTATCTGTAAAATAATAAAATTGCTGGGAATATATATATATATATATATATATATATATATATATATATATATATATATATATATATATATAAAATTCCATATTATCTTAGAAGCAGTTTTTTTTAAAAAAAAAATTGAAATAACGGTTACATATATTTTAAAATCTAACGTTTAAAAAGCAGTTGAAAATTGAACACACATGATCTCATATAACATAATAATAGGAGATATTAAAGTATGTGTAAACTATATTACAATGCTCTAAAGAAATTATTAGTGATGAATAAGTAAACCTAAATTAATTATAGAAGGAAATACATCTTATAAAGAAATAGAATAAAGGAAAATATAAAATTGTAACCTAAATGAGAAAAGAGAAAACATTGGAGAGATAGAGAAGAGATGAGAACAGGAAAGTCACATAGTGGGATGAGAAATCTTTTGGATTATGAGAAATGCTAGGGTTTTCAAAAAAAAAAAAAAAATTGATTCCCAATAATGTGTCACCATCATTTCAGCATTTCCGTATATCTTTATTTACTAAAACTAGAAATTATATGAGACGGGGAGAGATTACTTGAGAACCAAATTTTGATTTTTATTTATTTGTTTTTTTGAAAAATTTAGCATTTCTCTTAGGGTTATACATAACCCAAAAGATGAGAAATTTTGGGTTATATAAAATTTTTCAGTTTTTCTAAGATGATTAAAAGAGCTATTTATATTTTTAGAGGGAATCCTTCTTTTTAAAAAAGAAATTTGCAAGGACCAAATGGTATATTTTCAGAAGAGGACTTAAAGGAAGTTTTTTAAATTTTTGGGGAAGATATGGTCCATGGGTCCCCCATAACCCCTCGATTCCTTCCTCCACCACTAGCTAGCAATCATGTCTTCATATTGATTGGGAGATGACAAAGCACACAAGCAATATACCTATATTTAAAATGAAAAAAAAAAAAAAAGAAAAAAAAAAAAGAAGAGAAATGCTAGTGTAGACCCGATAAATTAGATTTGTAAACTTATGTAGATTCTACAAAAGTCAATAGTAGGCCTTACAAATTCAATGGTTAATTATAAGAGAATATGCATAAAATATAAAGAACTTATTGACCTTTAACATTTTTAAAAAAGCTATATACCCATATTGCACGTTCTCATGGACGCATATTTTGGAGCATTATTTTTATGTAATACATGTTTAAAATTTGGACATGATTGAGTTAATGGGGTTCCTGGAAAAATCAACTTGTTCGTACACTAGTAATGAACACTATAAATACTTGTCAAACCCAAGAAGAAGATGATAAAATAAAGGCACATGCATCTCTCTTAGTTGGACACAGAAAATGGAGATCTTAAGGTTTCTAGCACTAATATTACTTCTCAATGCTTCGCTTCGTTGCATTGCCCAAGCAAAAGTCCTTCACTATGACTTCGTTGTAAGTTCCTTAATTCTCTCCATTATACATGAAAACTATCTCTTATTTTTAGTCATATTGAAATCCTCGGTCATGTCTAGTAATTAAGCATCACCGAACAATTAAGTTTATATATATATGCATCAACTTTTGTTCTTGCTTTTCTTCTTGCATGCGGGTTTGTGATGGCAGCTGAAGGAGGCAGAGTTCACCAAGCTGTGCAGCACGAAGAGCATTTTAACTGTGAATGGCACTTTTCCGGGGCCAACCATTCGAGTTAACAAAGGGGATACTGCTTTTGTTACTGTACATAATCAAGGGAAATATGGCGTCACTATCCACTGGTAATCTCTATCTCACTACAAAAAAATGATTTTTTCTTGACTAGCGTTTTTTGACGTGTCATGATGTTTGACAATTCAGAAAATTTTTCTGATGTGTGTTGAAGGTTAGAAACGTAGGGGTCAGTAAATTTTTTTTACTGACGTTTCACAGTTTAGCACGTCAAAATTTACCGACGTGCTACTGTTTGCCACGTCAATAAAATTTATTGACGTGGCAAACAGTGCCATGTCAATAAATTTATTGACGTGGTATTCTTTACCACGTCAATAAATTTACTGACCTGGTAAAAGCACCACGTCAGTAAATTTTCTGACGTGGTAAAAGTGCCACGTCAGAAAATTTTATGTTGTGGTACTTTAATTTACTAACGTGACACTTTTACCATGTCAGAAAATTTAGTCATCAGGGTTTTTTTCTTTTTTTTTTTCTTCATTTTTTTGTTTCATTCGTTTAGGGTTCAATTTACTGTTTCATTTTTTTGTTTCATTTTTTAAAAGGCCAATTTGAATTTATTTTTTATTGCAGAATTTCGGAGTTGACCTAATATACATTTAACGAACTATATATTCATGAAACGATGTTAATCATCAATAAAAAATATACTTGATGGAGCGAACTACCACATTAAACCCTAAACGAATTTTTCATTAATCATCCATAAAAAATACTTACTATTCATGAAATGAACCTCCACATTAATCACAAACATGCAAGTTCCATCAAGTATCACAAACATGCAATTTGTACAAAAATCACAAACAACCAAACTATATTTGTTACCCCGAATCTAGACATAATTACATGTAACGTTAAACATCAACAAAACAAGAAGAAAATATTTATAAGTTTACCAACTAGAAACTGACAGACAATGCTCATTCCAGGTCAATAACTTCCTCATTGTACGACCTCTCCGCATTACCTGGAAATGATAAAATAAACAATCAGCAACCAATACGTACTCTTCTTATCAGGATCCTAACAACTTTAACATATATACTAACCAAAATGACATTACTATGTGGAAGTATTGGTCGATACCCTTCTGGCTCCCTATCAGCCAGTGGGGATGAGCCTGACGCTTGGGCGCCTGATGTCAACCGCACGGTGGGTTGCCTCTGTGCTTTTCTCTTCTCCCTGTAACTCATATCTCCCTACAAAATACATTACGAACCGAATTGTTGTCTACGGACATTAGAGACAAATATACGCAACTTAAAAGTAATAAATAAACACATACATATTTAATGAAATTTAAATGCAGACTTAATTACTAGCTAAGGTTGTTGGTTATTTATTTTTTACTCATGAAAATTTCCTATTCTTAAACAAAATAACAACTATTCCAAATGAGAACCATCAATAATTATCATCTATCTAGGCTAGTTGTTTTCGTATCTTTTGAGTGATGATGTAGATCGAAGTGTTTGGGATTTCATGAAGAAAACGGAAATGGATAAATGTGTGAAGACGCCCCGGAAGATGGTGACACGATCCTAGACTCGGGCAGCAAAAGAGGTAGTCCCTGGAACTGCGATCGATCGCACCTTGACTGCCATCGAGCGCAGTTCCCCTGTTTTGGAGAAGGAAGTCCCAGGAATTGCGACCGATACCCCCTGCTTCTGCGATCAAGTGCATGATCGAGCGCACAAGTCCCTGGAACTACGACCGAACCTGCGAACAAGCGCAAGATCGAGCGCACAAGTCCCTGGTAGTGCAATCGATCGCTCTATACCTTATTTTGCTGTTATTTCGTTGTTATTTTGCTGTTAGTGCGCTCGATCGCATTATACCTGCGATCGAGCGCACTCGGGGTCTCCTATGTTATTTTTTCCCTGTTATTTCGCTTTAAACGACTTTCTTTCCTCATTTTGCTGGGATTAGGGTTTTGAAAGTCCCTATTCCGTGTTTTAGTAGTATTAGAAGTATTGGGGGCTATATAGCCTCTAGCAAACTCAGTTTATTATTATTATTTGGTTTTCTCAATAAGAATACTCATAGTTGAGTTTCTTCATTACTTTTCTTTAAATTCATAGATAGCACCGATTTATTTGAGAAGGCTTCTTTGATTCTTGTGATAGCCTCACAATCTTAGAAATATTTATCCCTTCTACTTACTGTCTTCTAGTTCATTACTATCCATCGTTGCATCAGTTGGTATCAGAGCACAAGTTTCTTTCCATGGAGCCGAATACAAGAGGAAGGGGTAACCGCTATGCAAATTTGGAGAACGTGTATGAACGTGAGGACTCAGTTCGTGAAGAACAAGCGGTGGCACAATAGCAACTTATGGAGGACACAATCGTAGAATTGAGGGCGCAACTTGCAGCAGCCAATACTCGATTGGCCAACCTAGAGTTCTACCGTGAGCGTCATCATCAACCCTCACCGCCCGGCTCGGATGGGGAAGACGAACAAGGTACGGAGAATGAAGCTGGGAACCCTTTTGCAGGGCACCGAGTACATGGCCATCAACCCCATGTACAAGCCCATGACAATCGATGGGAGAGCGGTTTCAAACTCGATATTCTAGAATTCCACGAGGGTCTTCAACCCGAAGAATTTTTGGATTAGGTAGCGGCAATTGGAGAGATTCTTGATTTCAAGCGGGTACCCGAGGATCGACGAGTTTCTTTGGTCGCAACCAAGTTCCGAGGGAGAGCAGCGGCATGGTTGCAGCAATTGAAGCAATCAAGAGAGAGGTAGGGCAAGAAGAAAATCAACAAGTGGGAGAAACTGTTGAAGTATATGCGACCGGCCTTTTTACCCTACAATTATACTCGAACCATGTATCAAAAGCTGCAACATTTGAGCCAAGGTTCGAAGTCTGTGGATGAATATACGGAAGAATTCTACAAGTACCTCACTCGCATGGATCTAGCCGAAACTAACGACCAACTCGTGTTACGATTTATTAGAGGTTTGTGCCAACAAATTCAGCATTCCCTAAACCTCTTTGATCCCCTTAACGTGTCTGAGGCCCATCAACGGGCACTATTGCTAGAAAGGATGGCTTCTAGAGGGCCTTTTGGAGGATTCGGTCGACGAACTGGGGGCAGCACAAACCGGTCAAATGGGCTATTCACTGCACGCAGCACCACTCCAACTCCAAGTCAAGGTCGTACCCCAACCTCCACTGGACCACCAACCCGAGCTACAACATCCAATGGGCCTAAATGTTTTAAGTGTGGAGAACCGGGCCACCGGATAGTGGATTGCCGCAAAGAGGAAAGGTATGATAAGGGACTACTCATCGACTCGGGAGATGCCTTCAGAGAACAAGGAGAGGAGGATGAGCAATAAGCGGTCTTCGACGACTATGGTGGGGTGGATGAAGAATTTGTTACCAGAGATGATAGCCCTCTATTAAGCTTAGGAGGGTGTGTTTTACACCCCGGAAGGCAGAGTTTGACGATGGCCAGCGCCATAATTTGTTTCAGACAACATGCACAATTGGGGGCAAAGGGTGCAAGCTTGTCACTGATGAAGGCAGTTGTGAGAACGTAGTAGCGGAGGAAGCGGTCCGAAACTTGGGCATTGGGACGGAGAAACACCCTACACTGTATTGCTTGGAGTGGCTTAAGAAATGAAATGAAGTAATAGTATCCAAACGTTGCCTTGTGAATTTTTCGATTGGGAATAAGTATAAAGATGAAACATGGTGTGATGTGGTGGCCATGGATGCATGCCATTATAGAGAAGATCAATTCGAATGCTTATCGATTGAAGTTGCCTAGCCATATTAAGACGTCTGATGTCTTCAATGTCAAACACCTTGTCCCATTCACAGAAGATTCTTCGGATGAGGATGCAAATTTAATGGCGAATTCTCTCCAACCTGGGGAGGATGATGTAGATCGAAATGTTTGGGATTTCATGAAGAAAACGAGAATTGATAAATGTGTGAAGGTGCTCCGAAAAATGGTGACACGATCCCAGACTCGCGCAGCAAAAGAGGTAGTCCCTGGAACTGCGATCGATTGCACCTTGACTGCGATCGAGCGCAGTTCCCCTGTTTTGGAGAAGGAAGTCCTTGGAACTGCGACCTATACCCCCGTGCTTCTGCAATCGAGCGCACAAGTCGCTGGAACTGCGACCGAACCTGCAAACAAGTGCAAGATCGAGCGCACAAGTCCGTGGTAGTGCAATCGATCGCACTATACCTGCGATTGAGCGCACTCGGGGTCTCCTATGTTATTTTTCTACTGTTATTTCACTTTAACCAACTTTCTTTCCTTGTTTTGCTGGGATTAGGGTTTTGAAAGTTGCTATTCTGTGTTTTAGTAGTATTAGAAGTATTGGGGGCTATAAATACATGCTTATAGCCTCTAGCAAACTCAGTTTATGATTATTATTTGGTTTTCTCAATAAGAATACTCATAGTTGAGTTTCTTCATTACTTTTCCTTAAATTCATAGATAGCATCTATTGATTTGAAAAAGTTTCTTTGATTCTTGTGATAGCCTCACAATTTTAGAAATATTTATCCCTTCTACTTACTGTTTTCTTGCTCATTACTATCCATCGCTGCATCAGTTTAGGGTTTACTTCACGCTTTTTTTAAAAAAAAATTTGTTTTTGTTTTTGTTTTTTTTTTTTTTTTTTTCACATTTACATTATTTGATTTTGTTTAACCGTTTACATTCTTTTTTCACATTCACATTTTCTTTTTTTTTTTTCCCAAATATTCATATGCATTTGTTAGATAATGGGGACCTTAGTTAAATAAAATAAATCTAGCTAGGGAACGTAGTCTTTTTTTTTTTTTTTTTTTTTTTGTTTCCTTTTGTCAAAATTTTTGGTCGTATAGCATTTATAAAATTTAATAAGGCGAAACCTAAACAATATACAAGTCCAAATTTAAATACATTTATTATTATATATCACTAAACAAATAAAATAAATAAATCTAAGTGAATTCATATATACCAATCAAAATATAACAATCAAAACCACATGGTTGTTCATATATACCACATACCAAATAACAATCATAACATATAGCACGAATCACCTAATTAATTAACAAATTAACAATAATTAACTATCTCAAACAAAGCAAAAATTTAAATAATTAACACAAAAAATCAATTAATATATAATATATCACACACACACACAAGGACGTACGGCTGGCGAGTTTGTGGAGTAGACTTCGTGAGAGAGAAAGCTACTAAGCTTGAGAAAGAGTATACGGGCCGGCGGGTGGAGAAGAGAAAAAAAATAAATAAATAAGCTTGATTGAGCTTCAGCTATGGCGGAAGAAAGGAGAAAGAAAGCTGAAGAAAAAAAGGAGAAAAAAGAAAAGAAGGAGGAGCTGGCGGGGTAGTCTCCGTGAAGTGGGGGGAAGGAAAAGATAAAAAAAAAAAAAAAAAAACAACAACAACAACAACAAGTCATGCGCCTCAAATATTAATGAGGCATGGCGCTGCAGGGGGAAAATGGGATGTGCGCACGCAGTTGGCTCGAGGGGGATCCTGACGTGCCAAATGTGGCACGTCAGTAAAATTTTAGGGCACGCCAATAAATTTTTTTTAAAAATTAATATATTTAAATATTTACTTTAAATATATAAATAATTAAATATAATACATTACATTAAAATAAATAAATTAAATTTTGTTATAACTAAATTTAATTTTTTGATATTTTATAATGTAATATGTACGTGTGTGTATATATATATATATATACTAAGAAAAGAAATATATTAAGAAAAGTAGAGGCTTAGAGAAAATTAAGAAATCTAATTCTTTTGATTTAATTAATTGTGGATACTTAACTAGTTTGTGGGGTTCTAACACGCAAAAGGTTGATATAACTTTGAATAATTTAGTATGATAAACCAAATTTTATTAATATTTGAATTGTCTTTTAAATAAAGGGTAAATATATTTAAAATCCATAGGTCAACGCGCCAAAATTAAAAACTTTCTAGATGTTTTTTTTCGGAAATTAACTCCCTGGGTCAATCGAAACTACAATAAACTTCCTATCGTCAAAATTTTTTAACAGTCGTTAGGGTCACTCAAAACTCTCAGTTTTACCTGATTAAAATATTAATATTTTTTATTAATTCAATTTCAAAACTTAAATCTAAAAATTAAAAAATAAAAAATAAAATTGAAGGGTGGCCCCTATGGGCCACCCCATTGGGGGTTTGGGGTGGCCTCCTCCACCCATTGGGTGGCTCGCGGCCACCCCATGTGTGGAAAGGGGTGGCCGTGAGCCACCCCAAACCACCTACGGTGGCCGGAAGCCATCCCATAGGGGTTGGCTGCCAGTCCTGGCCATCCTTCAAATTTTTTTTTTTTTAAAAAAAAAATTAAATTAATAAAAAAATTAATATTTTAATCAGGTAATATATGGAGTTTTGAGTGATCCTAACGGCTATTAAAAAATTTTGACGGTAAAGAGTTTATTGTAGTTTCGATTGACACATGGAGTTAATTTCTGAAAGAAAAAAAAAACACCTAGGGAGTTTTTAATTTTGGCGCATTGACCTAAGGACTTAGAATACATTTTCCCTTAAATAAAACTATCATAATATAGTTAGGAAATTGCCTGGCATGCAGTATTCAAGGTTCATAAAATTGTATGATTTTCTTTCTAATGTATTTATATTATCAAATTCATAAGATGGCATGGCATCGCCAATAGATGTTTAGGACGTTGACTGATAAGATAAGTGCATGCCTCTCTTATCGTGTAGGCTGTGCTTAGCTAGCAATTAGACTACTTTAATGTAGGAGAATGACATTCAAAGTAAAATTAAAATAATTTAAAAAGAAAGAATTGATAAATTAAATATCAATTTTCCAACCATCTTTTAACTATTCTCATATAGTGATGATCAGTGATGAATATACTAAATTAATTTGCAGAACGAAGTGATTGATTAAATATGTCATATATGTTTATGATTATTTCTTCAAGTCCATAGTTATTTTCAAAAGGATCTCTAGCTAGCTAGGTCTATATATATATATATATACTTAATAATTATATAATTAGTTATTTTAAATAGAATTAATTAATGGAGGGAAGCATATTGCATGCATGCATCATGATCATTATATAATTAACTTAACTTTATTAATTATATAGCTTAAAGCATGCACATGCAATATATTTAATTCTAATGAGAACAATAATTAATTAGAGAAAAAAAAAAAAAAACCCAAGGATCGATAATCCGGTGCACATTATATAATAATTTTATTATATATATATATATATACTGCATGCCAAATCCAATTGGTATGTATATACCTAATTAATTAATTAATTAGTTTGCACAAAATTTAACTTAAATTCATAAATTATGAATTACTATATTGTTTGTATAAAATTTAATTAATTATTAAATAAAATTATTCACCTCTCATTATTTATGGACCTGTGAAATTTTACACGTCATAAAATATTGACGTGTGAAACGGGCAAGTTAATAATTTGCTGACGTGGTAATTTCACACGTCAAGAAATCCTGACCTGTGAAATTGCCGAGTCAGGAAATTTTGGCTTGTAAAAATTTTTATTGACGTGTGAAATTGCAACGTCAGCAAATTTCTGACGTGCCAATTTTACACGTCAATAATTACTGACGTGTTAAATTACCACGTCAGAAATTATTGACGTGGCAGTTAAACACGTCAGTAATTACTAACGTGTTAAAGTTCCATGTCAGAATTTATTGATGTGTGGATATTGACAGGTCATTAATTACTAACCTGCCAACTTTGCCGCGTCAGAAAAATATTTACTGACGTGGCATTTTATACCACGTCAGTAATTAGTGACGTGGCAAAAATTCATGTACTGTAGCCACGTAAGAAATTGATAGTTTTCTTATAGTGTCTCTTTCTTCTTGCATGTGTTTGGTACACTGAATAATTATTACATTAGAAAAATGAATAAATTTTTATTAAAGATGAAAAAAAATATAAAATGAAATAGTTTTAGAATAATCATTCTTGTAGACAATGAAAATGGTTATTCCAAATGCTAAATCCTTATCATATACTCTAACACCAAAATTATTCTGTTCCACTTTCTTTTTTTTTTTTTTTTTTTTTTTTAAATTATTTTTTCTAATAGAATAGTACTCCACCGTAACCTTAGACTAGAATATACTTGCAGGTTAATTATGATGAAAACTACTTGCTTTGATGGTTGTTGGAGAGGAGGGAAAATAAAAGTGCTGAAACATGGGACACACACTATTACATGCATTACCAACTAGTCTAAAGTATGACGACAAAAAATAGTGAACTTCAACAGAAAATAATAAATTTAATTATTTAATTAATATTGTAATTCTCTTTTTTACAAATAAGACTTAGGGCGTGTTTGAGAGGCCTAAAAATGCTTTTAACACTCAAAAAGTCAGTTTGAAGAAAAAAATGCTCGTTCGATAAAAAAAATTAAAAGCGCTTTTATCCAAAAGCCTAAAAATGGCAAAAACACACTTTTGGCAAAAGCTTCATTTTTAAGCTTTTGCCAAAAAGTGTTTTTTGATTTAAAAGCTTTTTTTCACCAACACAATCCTAAACATACTCTTAGGGCCTGTTTGAGATTACGTTTAAGGGGTCTAAAAATACGTTTAACACTTAAAAAAACATATGTGGAGATTCTCCATTGCAAAAATTCGAACACATACCTTAATACATGCCATGACCATTTCAAAATTTTCTTTGGCCGTTGGACCATCACCGTTGATGGCTATTTGTAGCATTGCTTATTAACAAGAACATGATGATATGAAACAAAGGCTTCTAAAATCTAGAGGTAAACTTGGGTAATCACAGGCATGGGGTGAGGCAACCAAGGAATCCATGGTCAGATGGACCTGAAAACATCACACAGTGCCCCATTCCACCCAAGTCAAGCTTCACTCAAGAGATCATTTTTTCCACAGAAGAAGGAACTCTTTGGTGGCATGCCCATAGTGATTGGACACGTGCCACAGTCCATGGTGCCATTATTATTTCTCCAGCTCCTAAGACCACTTATCCATTTCCTAAGCCTTATGCTGAAGAGACAATTATTCTTGGTATGCATTTAAACATTTCACCGAATGTTTCTCCAATTTGCTTAGCATTTAAACATTTAAACCGATCATCAACAGGGGAATGGTATAAGGGAGATGTGATGGCCATAATTGATGAAGCCCTAGCAACTGGTGGCGACCCAAACGTTTCAGATGCTTTCACAATTAACGGCCAACCAGGAGATCTGTACAATTGTTCCAGTGGTATAAACAATAGACAACCTTAATTAAAGATCATAAATCCTGCATCAGAAGATAATTAATTAATTAATATATATATATATCTTATATATGCTGCAGCAACTACATACCGTCTGAAGGTTGACGCCGGCAAGACTTATCTTCTCCGGATAATAAATTCCATAATGAACGAAGAACAATTCTTTGGAATTGCAAAGCACAAGCTCACATTGGTAGCAACCGATGCTTCATACACCAAACAAATAACCGCAGATTACCTCATGATAAGCCCGGGGCAAACAATGGATGTTTTGGTGACAGCAAACCAGTCTCCCAGCCGCTATTACATTGTTTCAACTCCTTTTGCCGACTCCACTGTTCCCTTTGACAACACCACCACAACGGCCATTCTGCAGTACAATGGCAATTATAAACCCCCATCATCTATTCCCTTCCCAACGCTTCCTACTTACAATAACAAAACTGCTGCAGAAAACTTTACAAAGCGCTTGAGAAGCTTAGCAAGCAAAGCTCACCCTGTCAATGTGCCTCGAAGTATCACCAGAAGTATCTTTATTACTGTTTCTGTAAATCTGATTTACTGCCCCAATGCATCATGTTCAGGCGCGGATGGTAACAGGCTATCAGCAAGCTTGAATAATATAAGTTTTCAGACCCCAACAATTGATATACTCCAAGCTTATTACAGGTTTATTCTCCCCTCTTCCATTTAAATCATGGTGACAATGTATTGTCAAAGGAAAAATACTGGTTGCATCTGCGTAATTTCTTTAAGGATAATAGTAGTGCACATGTGATTGATGTTTTTTTCATAGATCATTACAAATGGTATTAAAATCACTTAATAACGTTTTACGATACTATCAACACAACATGACGTGACCCTTTAAGGGAGGGGGCTGAATCAGAACTTTGAGTTAGATCGAGGAGGAGAAAACTAAAAATAAAAAATAAAATTAAAGGGGTGTAAATTAATTTTTGAGATCTTACCTCATAAAAAATATATTTTTTGATGGGTGTTTTAAATTCTTGGGGACTCAAGCCCCCAAACCTTGTGCTAGTTCGCCTAGAAGAAAAACTTGTTTAAGACAAAATAGTGTTTTTTTAAAGATTTTTAAACTTGTCCCCCAATTATGTATGTGCTTCTCGCCCCTGCCTAGCTTGGTCCCACACTAGAAAGAGAAGGCGTCCAATACTTATTAGATAAAATTGAGTTTTATAAAGTGATTATAGGAAAGCTTCAAATTGATTAGTTATTTTGGAATGATAGTACAAATGTGATAAGCATTCATTTTTTCTAGATCGTTACAGATTTTGACTGTGATACCATTATTATTTATCTTAAAAACTTAAGCAAATAAAAAATGTGAATTTAGTAATTTAATTTATACGTTAATTTGTAGTATCTCTAATAACCATTTTACAGAAACCTGCCCAAGGTTTACAGCAGCAATTTCCCGATGCGGCCGCCTTATTATTTCAACTTCACGGGAGATGTGGGGAACAATACAATTTATCCAAGCTTAGGGACGAAGGCCTTGATAGTAAATTACAAGGATGCTGTTGAGATAGTGTATCAAGGGACTAATGTTGGGGCAGCAGAGAATCATCCTATGCATCTCCATGGTTATAGCTTCTATGTGGTCGGGACAGGCTCTGGGAATTTCAACAGAAAGACTGATTCCATGTCTTATAATCTCATTGATCCACCGGAAGTTAATACAGTTGGAGTTCCTAAGAATGGATGGGTTACAATCAGATTCATCGCTGATAATCCCGGTACATTCTCTATTCATACTACAAGAAAAATGGTCTTTAACGATCACGTTATCAATGATAATGACTCAAAAATTAATGTTGATGATGACCTCTAATCAGCAACAACAATTTGTCGTTCCTAATATGCCGACCCTAATACGAAGACGGAAAACTCTTTGTACGTTGAAGTTAATTAAGCTGAAAATTACTTTAGATTTACAATGAAGAGGGTGATTAACGTTAAATATGTGTGTTTTCAGGTGTCTGGTTTATGCATTGTCATTTGGAAAGGCACGCTAGCTGGGGTATGGATACTGTGCTGATAGTGAAGAATGGGCGCACCAATGCAACAAGCATCCGCCCACCTCCTAAATATATGCCTCCTTGTTCCAAGTCCTAGTTTTAGGAATGCTTTCTACTTCATTAATTTGTGTGAGTGTATTCGAACCAAAATAATAATAATAATAATGCTCGTTTAAAGTACTCATTTAGTTGATTAATATTTACGTTAAGATTAATAGTAATGCTAGATATTACATTTTTATCAAACAATAATCTTTCAACTAACTTTTTTATTTATTTTTTATTGTGGAATAGTTGCAGAATAAAAATATAATTTCTAATATTACTTTTACATTAATATGCTTTTATATTATAGATTCTATCATGTCTCAAGTGAAAATAAAAGATGAATTAAAAGACTTGTGCAGAGAACTAATGTTACAAGTTAATTAATCAGTTTGATGATCAAGTTTAATTAGTTTCACCAACCTCTTCAACATCATCATCCACACGCCATCATAAAAAGGCTGATCAGATCAATTTACTAGGATTCTCAAGATCCCTATGATCTTGGCAAAATGTGAAATTTCAAATCAAAAAAGTTGAAAAGTCAAGAGTACGACTGTGTAGGGTGGGACTTTAGCACATGATTTTAATGGACGTTGAATAATACAAATGTAGCCGCCTAGCTAGCCGGTTCATTTTGTATTTAATTATAATCAGTGATATACAAGATATATTATATATATGTAGATGTTTGTACGCTGTCTTTGATTTTATTATTATTTTTTTTTTGTTGAATCATTGGTTTCACTTCAATCATGGAGTTATCTGTGAATTAATTTCCGCCAAACTCTAAAAATGCTTATCTGTTTGAAACCTACATCCTCCTAGCCAATGGTTTGAGCTAGAAGACACGTTTTGGCCAAGTCAGATTCAGGATTTTATCTTTTCTATTTTGTCCTTCTTGAAGAATTATTCCATCAATTATATATATATTAGTGTCCCAATGAATAAGACTCCAAGAAGAGGGCCACTTTTGTTGTTGTATTGTTACAAACATTATTTCTTTTTAGAGGTCTTTAAAACATATTACTCGTTGATAATATGTTTAAGAGTTTTTATGAAGAATAAAAAAATATATATTAACAAGTTTTACGATTCTACCATCGGTCATTACCGTTAATTTGGTCAAAAACTACATTAACTACTTTCAATGCCTCTGGATATTATAGTAGATTCTATTAATCTTCCTGCTAAGCCAACTTTCATGTATATATAAGACACACGACCAGAGACGGAGGGAGGGGGGGATTGGGGTAGGCCATGGTCCCCCCAAAATAAGGAGAAAAAAAAATTATAAGTAAAAAAAAAAAAAAAAAGAGGAAGAAAAAAAAGTAAAGTAATTTTTTAAGTTTAGTCATTTGGTCCCCCTCCAAAAAAAATTTTGGCTCTATTTTTAAATTTTTTGGTCATATCCAATAAAAACATTTGGCCATTTTCTTAATTTTTTTGGGTCATACCCATTAAGTTTTTTTTTTAATTTTTGGTTCTTACTTTCAAATGTCCATTTTTTGGCCCTTACTTTTAAATACTCACTTTTTTTTTGCTCTTATGGTAGTCTTTAGTTCATAAAAAACAACCAAAATAATTTTTTTATTAAAAAAAATTCTAAAGAACCGAAAAAAAAAATTTTGGCTGGCCCCCTACCATCAAATTTCCTGGCTCTGTCCCTGCACACAACGAGCACTTGAAACATATACAATTTATGCCCAAAAGAAAGAAAGAAAGAAAGAAAAGAAACATAAAACAAGTTTTTATATATATACTTCTATTATTTTCATTATATATATTGCTTTGAAAAGATTATAAGATTATTTTAACAAAAGAAATTAGCTTTTATTTTTGAAAGTAAGTATTTAATGAAGGTAGATATTTCGGTCTAATTATGAGATATTGCATGTTAAGATATTCGAACACATGCATTGAGTTATATACTCTGGAAGGCATGAATCAACCTTTAAGAATAAAACTTTTGCGTGGTTATATATCATTCAAAGATCTTTCATCACTCTAATTTTATTATATTGCATTATATTTATTTTATTATTAATATTCAGATTAAAATGGTTTAGCATCAACAAAATTATTTTCGACAACTTCAGCCCATTTAATTGGCCCAAACATGCCCATTTTCAATAAGCCTTATTGGCTGACCGAACCGAGTCAAACAAAAAGGAGCCGAACTCGCTAACCCAAAACAATCAAACCACAAACGTTAATGAGAGGTCGTTGTGTCAAGGGACAAAACTATTAATGAACTTAACTCTAAAAGAGGGAAAAATATCCTCTCTATTTCAAATCCCGTCCATTTCCTCAATTTAGTGCATTTTGAAGGAAATGCACTACCCTTCAAAATGCACTAAATTGAAGAAAAAAAAATGAAGGGAATTTGAAATTGAGAGGATCCTTTTCCCTAAAAAAACCGGACTATCTTAGAATTTTCTTTTGAAAGGAGCCATCATATATAATAAGGTTAAAAAAAGGACCCTATTCAGGCTAAAAAACAATTTGATTAATTTTATTTTGGGATCTTGGTATTGATTAATTTGATTAATTTGTGTAAATATGATTAATTCAGATTAATATCACGTGTAACTTGTTTTAAGAAGTGGCATGGGCTCTCCATTCGTTTACTCTGTGATTATAATTAGAATACTAGTCTCATTTTGCATAGTGAAAATGATTAATTTTCTTAAGTGGTGAAAAGTATGATGGCTCGAGCCAAAACATTTACTATATATGATAGTGATAACATTATCCAAGTACTTGGTAAATGGCTCTACTGCACCTTTTGTGGGGTGGGGGGGCGCATTAAAGAGTCCCTTTAGTGTTGATAATGAAACCCACAAACATGAACCACCCACGGAGGTGACTTAGTGGTAGGAAGTCGATCTTCTCTTCACCTTGCGACTTCGAGGTTGAGAGATCGAGACTTGGCGAGCCCCACTACTGCATGGGTGGTCCCACCCCATGTGTTCTGGGGTTTAAGTGGGCTGGGGGCAGTGACCAACACCTGTGAGCTCGGTACAAACTTTAAGGATATGTTTTCGTCTTTTAATTTTTTTTTTTTTTGGAGAATAATTCAAAAAAAAAAAAAATGCAAAATCACTTTAGGTGGCTGCCTTAAATTACAAATTATTTTTTGCAGTACAAAAAATAATTAAGAGGTCCTCCAAGTAGGTCAATATTACAAAAAAAAAAAAAAAAAAAAAAAAAAGGGCAATTCCAGAATCGTCTTTAAATAAATCATTCAATCACTAAAACGACTAGTAGGTTTCGTGTGGAACACCGATTCAAAGCGTCACTTATTAACTAATTTCCATTATAATTAACATTAAAACGACCAACCCACATCAGCTTTTGTTAAGCCTCAACTCAGATATCTTGATATTTATTTGTTGGGGGTGATAAACTCCACGGTGATTTATTTATTTATTTTTATATAAAATTCAGCCACATCATCTTAATTTAAAATTCTGTCACGTCATTTTAATATAATTATATTATACCAACCATTATTATTATTTTTAAATATCTATTCAAGTTGAGATTTAATACTTATATCCATGTTCAAGCAGGATGGTTTGTTTCGGCATCAAATACTTTTGTGTGAAATTTTTTTCTTATTTTGTTAATGTTTCGTGTGGGTAAAAAATACTGATAATTGAAAATTTCTTTTGAGCGAGGTCAACTGTAAATTTATCTCCAAAAAGGGAAAATGATTTGACAATAATTAATATTAATTTTGAAGTTTTTTTTGGATAAATAAGAATTCATTAATAAGACAAAATTATAAAAAAATTTGTAGCTTTATAAAAAATTTACCTGGGTATTATTGCAGCTTTATCAACTTACTACTTCTACGGTCTTAATTTCATCCAAAAACATGAGGATATATAATGTCATCAATTAGCTAGACAAATAGCCATGTCATTCCCTATAAGATTGTGTCATTTGTACACCATACCATCATGTCATATCCTCCTAACCAATTATACATGATTTTAACATATTAATTGAGTATATCTTAATTAAAAACATTGATACCCATCCCCCATGAGGGGTAGCCGGGTGGGTCTCAATGGCTAGACATCATGGGAAAAGAGACACAAGCTTTTGCTTCTTTTTTTTTTTTTTTTTTTTTTTTTTTAAATCTTTAATATATAGTCATAATTGTAACTTAAAATATATTAAATACATATATGCAGAGTTGTTAAGTATGAAATGGTGTGGTTTACACACGACAAATATCCATTATCTTTTTCGATGAAAGATGGACAATTAAAAATAATAAGTTGATAAAGGTGCAATATTGAAGTAATAAAATTTTCCTTCTAAAAAAATAAGGTAGGTTTTGATAAGAGAAATGTTGCAGTTCTTTTTTGAGTTATCTTGGTCTTAAGATATTATTACCTTTTTTTATTTTAGGGACTGGTGAGGTAAGTTATTCTTTGCTTTTTTAAAAAATAATATCCACGTAAAACGAGGGGAACACCAGGAGAAACCGTACTATTACTATTTTGATAAAGTTGTAAACCACATGTGGCATTTAATTTGTAAGAATATTAATTAAATGATTAAATAAACTATTTATTGTTAGTTTAAATTTTTTGAATAAGTGGTGATTTAACATGGTAAGAGAGCAAAGGTTTAGAGTTCAAATATTGTCTCAATTATCACTTCTCATACACTTATTAAGGGAGAATTTGAGTTCATATTAGTAATGGAAAGAAATGATTGAGTTTGAGTTTATAAATGAGGAAGAGTATTAGAATATTATTTAAATAAAATCAATCATTTTCTATTAACTTAAATTTTAAAGATAAATAATGATTTATCACATCCATTCATTTTAAGCTAACGTGGAAGTTGAGCTTAGATAATGATTAACATGATATATGAAAGGCAAACTAGCTCATCGATCAAAGCATGATATCTACATGAGTAATTCTATTTAGTTGGCTACTAAATAACTTGATGATATGAAAAATTAGCCTTTCGATTATCAATACTTGTTATAAAATTTTTTTTTTTTTTTTTTTTAAAAAAGGAGAATTTTGTGTCATTTTAATTGTATATATGACAGTCATATAACAGTCTATTAAATAAAATTATTACCCCATGACTGGAAATATCTATTAAGCCTCAAATTATAGTAAATGAAAAAGAAAAATTGAATTGACTACTCCCAAGTCATAAAGAAGTGCCCAAATTTTCCGGCCGTGGGATTGGAATCCATGTAACATCCACTTTCTCTTGTGTCCCACATCCAAACTTCACCTATACAAAGTCGCAAATGAGACACTTCTCTTCCCTGGATTCTTAAATCATCTCCTGATTTCTGTTTAATTTCCTTCAATTCCCAGGTTTAAAATCGAATAATTACTTCTTGAGAATCATATGCAACTAGTTATCAGAAGTGGGCTCTCTCATTTCTTTTATTCTATTCATTGTATTTAGAACACTAGCTAGTCTCTTTTTTACATAGTGGACATTATTTTTTCTTAGGAAATGGAAAGGAATTGAAACGTACAACTATTATAGTGATCAGGAACAGATTTAGGGGGATCAGTAGTGGCCTTGGTCCCCCCTAAATTAGAAGGAAAAAAAAACTTTTTAAGGTAATAAAAAAAAAAAATAAAGGTATTTTTTGCCAAATAAAGGTATTTTACTAAAAAAATTTTGACCCTTGATCCTCCCAAATTCAAAGCTGTCTCTGTCCCTAGTAGTGATAACATTATATATCGATGGAAGTATTTGCCATATGGTTTTCACTTCTAGGGTTCATTAGTGAGGTTAAACTGTTAATTAAAAAGCCCTACTACCTATATGCTCGTGAAGTAATAATAGCACTAGTACGACTGCTAATTATACAATCACTAAGCATTGGCCCAATAACTCCACTAATATTAAGGTGGTGGCGTGGTGCTATGTTCACTCCCCCAATACTCCTATCCTCAGCTTTGTTTCAACGAGACCAAAAATCTATTTAGAAAGAGAAAGGCAGAGAGGATGACGAATCACCAATTAGGATACCATGACGATATAAATGACTATATATGATGATAGCAATATTTTTTTTTGATTCTATGATGATAGCAATATTAACGCGTTGAGATAAACAATATTTTTCAACTGTTGGGCTTAACATAAAGTTTTAAATAGATTCGAAAATAAGGTTACCTGAATTATGTAGTACAGCATCTGTACTTCAACCACTGTACGTACTACAAAAATTTGAAACGCTATAAATAACGCTCATGGAAGGTCTTTAATTACCACGGACCAGAAATATATCCTACATCTCTATATATATGTATAGTTTGTCCTGATTTTGTTCTGCATTAGATTCATTCCAAAGATCTCTAAATCCTCTATAGTTTTGTATTTTTTGTTTTGTTTTGTTTTTGTTTCAGTACTATATTCATTCAGAAAGCAATTCTCTTCTGGAATTGAAAACCACAGAGATTTTTCCTCTTCGACAAATTAAGCTGGCGTTCGACTTTAGTGGTGATTCTCTTTCTAGTGAGAAGCTTAGGTCAACAACGTATAAAAAAACTGGATTGAGGTAACATTAATTAAGGTTGTTTATCTTAGTAAATAGTGGTGCGAGCTTTATATATATCTTTCCAAGAAATGTTGTCTTTCTCAAAATATTGAAAGAGAAATCTGTTGTTGTAGGTAAAACACTAAAACTCCACTAAAGATTATATTTTCATCATATATGCGTGCAATAATTATCCAGCACCAAATGAATTAAGCAACAGAAATTGATGTAACATTTTGAGCAGTGGGCACCAACAGTTCAAAGGGCCTGCCACACTTTGTTTGTTGGGTTCGCCTGTCATTTCGGCATCAGGATATATTTTTTTTTCATTAATTTTTTATTTTCTGTTTTTGGATTTTGGCCAAATGGCTATGTATGTAGCCTGTAGGAGGTGATGGAAGCACCCGGAAGGCTAGCTGGCTGCCACAAAATCTTTATATTAATGCATTGATGGAACACTTGTGGTCCATAATGAATAGGCAAATGTTTTATTGCATTCTCCCGCCCATCTCCCCACCACTTCCTCTCTCTTTGATTTTTTTATTTTTTATTTTTTAAATCAAGATGTTAAAAAGAGAAGATGGTGGGGGAGATGAGTGGGGGAATGCATTAGCAAACCTCAGAATGAATATATAACTGAACGCGTTTTTGCAAAACTTTCAAGTAATCCAAAACACGTTGTCACTCCCTAAAAAAAAAAAAACAAGTAATATATATATATATATATATCGAGCTCGTATAGGATCATAACTTAGATCTGCCTGTTCAATAATGCTTAGAAAGACAGTTGGAGCACGTTTCTGAGTTAATATATAATGGATCATCATCAATTACATGTGTCTGTTCAATGCTTGGAAAGACTGTTTGATCCCACATTCCAACCAATTCAATCATATCTTAAACAAATAATTGCAAAATCTGACATACAGGTGAAAGTAAATATAATTTTTTCTATGATTTAGATTATTTGTTAATGTTTTGTTCCGAAAACAAAAGAAAAAAAAAAATGTTAATAAACATAGATATCTATGTGATATTTTATGTCCACGTCTTCTTCAAATTAAAGCAGACCTTTGATTTTGTTTTCTTCAAAAGGGAATACCTACCCTTACCAGAATCATGAAAATTATCAGTCTCTTCATTAATTAATACAAGAACAGCCAGATGAAGAACGTATAAATGTCAACTGTGAATTGAAGACCAATTGGTAAATGTTAATGTCAAAGGTCCACATGGTTGAATATGATGATGTTAATCGATCGACCCGCTATTCATGCCACACTTCCCCTGATACACGACATCGAAGGCTATGCAGGATGAATCTGGGGAGGGCATTTTGTCCATTTTGAAGATTAATCAGTCAAAAGGTGGGTTCAATCATGTACTGTTAAATATTCTTGCTGGTTCCCAAAGTGTACCTTCCAAGTAATTACCAACCAATAATGCCTTCCAAACAACTAATCTTCCAAGTAAATCCCAACCATTGAATTTCAGTGCTAGAGTACTATATCTATATCTTCTTGTCATTTTGCTACCGATCAGGCCGGCCCTGATTAGGGTTCTTCAAATTTCTATTATTAGTTTGGAATTCAAAGATGGAGATTTTGTGGTATCAATAATTATAACTTTCCAAAATATGGATTTGAGTTGTTAAAAGTTATAAGGTCGTGCTTATCATGGTTAATATGACAAAATCTCAACAATTGATTTCGAACTAATGCTTGAGATTTGAAGAAAATTTCTAAAAAATCTTGATGCTATATCCCATGAAGATTCTGTCTTAAAAGTTTTATTGACTAATAACCTGGGTTCTTGGGCTTGGGGGGTCCAAGCCAAGGGGTTGTCCCCAAGAAAAAAAAATAAAAAATACTTATAAAAATTAATTTTTGCCTCTTAATTTTTTTTAAAAAAAAGATTTTGCCCCGAGACTAAATATTTTAGTTCCGTCCTGGCTAATATCAGTACTTAGCTGGGCTGCTTATTCTTAGGAAATGTGAAAGTTGAGGTTAGAAGTTGATTGGAAGTGATTATGCACAAGTTATCACTTTCTTTTCTTTTTTTCTTTTTAGGGAAACTTCACTAAGGACCCATAAACTTTCATCCGTTTTGAAATACCCTTTCTGAACTTCAAAATCTCTTAATTTAGTCATTTGAACTTTCAATTGCTCTCAATTTGGACCCTTCTGTTAATTTTAGCCGTTAAAATTTTTTTTAAAAAAAGACCAAAATATCCCTGATTTTTGTTTTTTGTTTTTAAATAAAAAAACGTTTTAGAAGTTGGAATTTTATACAAAAGTCAGGGGTATAAACGTCATGTGACGTTTAAAATCTGACGGAGGGATCCAAATTGAAAGCAATTAAAAGTTCAAGGGATTAAATTGAAAAATTTTGAAGTTCAAAAGGGATATTTCAAAACGAATGAAAATTTGGGGGTCTTTAGTGAAGATTCCCCCTTTTTTTTTTTATAAACATGTTATCACTTTTTTGAGAGTCCTTAGTGAAGATTCCCCATTATTTTTTTATAAACATGTTATCACTTTTTGGTTCTTTAGTTAAGCTCTTTGATCAGTGGTGGAGCACAGGGAAGACTTTTACTTGAGAGGCCAGGTGGAGAAATATATGAAAGAGAAAAGAATAAAAGACAAAAAGAGAGGAAACGGAAGAATATATAATATGATTTGTGGACTACATTTTGTATATTAAGGAATGTGTAAACTATATTACAATGCTCTAAAGAAATTATTAGTGATGAATAAGTAAACCTAAATTAATTATAGAAGGAAATACATCTTATAAAGAAATAGAATAAAGGAAAATATAAAATGGTAACCTAAATGAGAAAAGAGAAAACATTGGAGAGATAGAGAAGAGAAATGAGTACAGGAAAGTCACGTAGTGGGATGAGAAACCTTTTGGATTATGAGAAATATTGCTAGAGTTTTCAAAAAAAAAAAAAAATTAAAAATTTGATTCCTAATAATGTGTCACCATCATTTCGGCATTTCCGTATGTCTTTATTTACTAAAACTAGAGATTATATGAGATGGGGAGAGATTACTTGAGAACCAAATTTTGAAATTTTTTTTTTTTTAAAAAAAAACTTAGCATTTCTCTTAGGGTTATACATAAGTACCCAAAAGATGAGAAATTTTGGGTTATATAAAATTTTTCAGTTTTTCTAAGATGATTAAAAGAGCTATTTATATTTTTAGAGGAAATCCTTTTTTTAAAAAAAGAAATTTGCAAGGACCAAGTGGTATATTTTTAGAAGAGGACTTAAAGAAAGTTTTTTAAATTTCTGGGGAAGATATGGTCCATGGGTCCCCCCTAACCCCTCGATTCCTTCCTCCACCACTAGCTAGCAATCATGTCTACATACTGCGAGATGACAAAGCACACAAGCAATATACCCATATTTAAAATAAAAAAAATAAATAAAAAAAACCACAAAAAAAAGGGGAAAAAAAAAGCTAGAGAATTGCTAGGGTAGACCCTACAAATCTAATTGAATTTGTAGACTTACGTAAATCTTATATAACTTAATGATAGATCACCCTACAAATTTAATGATTAATTATAAGAGAATATGAACTAAATATGAAAAACTTATTGACCTCTAACATTTCTCAAAAAGTTATATACCCTGCTTATACCTTCTCATGCACTACGCGCATTTTGGAGCATTATTTTTCTGTAATACATGTTTAAAATTTGGACATGATTGAGTTAATGGGGTTCCTGGAAAAATCAACTTGTTCGTACACTAGTAATGAACACTATAAATACTTGTCAAACCCAAGAAGAAGATGATAAAATAAAGGCACATGCATCTCTCTTAGTTGGACAGAGAAAATGGAGATCTTAAGGTTTCTAGCACTTATATTACTTCTCAATGCTTCCCTTCGTTGCATTGCCCAAGCAAAAGTCCTTCACTATGACTTCGTTGTAAGTACCTTAATTCTCTCCATTATACATGAAAACTATCTTTTATTTTTAGTCATATTGAAATCCTCGGTTTTGTCTAGTAATTAAGCATCACCGAACAATTAAGTTTTATATATATATATATATATATATATATCAACTTTTGTTCTTGCTTTTCATCTTGCATGGGGGTTTGTGATGGCAGCTGAAGGAGGCAAAGTTCACCAAGCTGTGCAGCACGAAGAGCATTTTAACTGTGAATGGCACTTTTCCGGGGCCAACCATTCGAGTTAACAAAGGGGATACTGCTTTTGTTACTGTACATAATCAAGGGAAATATGGCGTCACTATCCACTGGTATCTCTATCTCTTCTTCTTTGTGTTTGGTACACTGAATGATTATTACATTAGAAAAATGAATAAATTTTTATTAAAGATGAAAAAATATAAAATGAAATAGCTTTAGAATAATCATTCTTGTAGACAATGAAAATGGTTAATCCAAATGTTAAATCCTTATCATATACTCTAACACCAAAATTATTCTACTCAACTTTTTTTTTTTTATATAATAAAAAAATCATTTATTTTTTCTAATAGAATAGTACTCCACCGTAACCTTAGACTAGAATATACTTGCAGGTTAATTGTATATGATGAAAACTACTTGCTTTGATGGTTGTTGGAGAGGAGGGAAAATAAAAGTGCTGAAATTAACATGGGACACACTATTACATGCATTACCAACTAGTCTAAAGTATGACGGCAAGAAATAGTAAACTTCAATAGAAAATAATAAATTTAATTATTTAATTAATATTTTAACTCATTTTTTATAAATAAGACTTAAGGTCTGTTTGGAATTTGCGTTTGGGGGGCCTAAAAACGCTTTTAACACCTAGAAAGTCAATTTGAAAAAAAAAAGTACTCGTTTGGTAAAAAAATTAAAATCTCTTTTAATTGTCTAAAAAGCCTAAAAATGGTCAAAACACACTTTGGACAAAAGCTTAAAAATAAAGCTATTGCCAAAAAGTATTTTTTTAACTTAAAAACTCTATTTCTCAAATGCAATCTCACAATCCTAAACATGCTCTTAGGGGTCTGTTTGAGATTGCGTTTAAGGATCATAAAAGTGAATTTAATACTTAAAAAGCATATGTAGAAATTCTCCATTGCGAAAATTCGAACCCACACCCTTGTACATGCCATGACTACTTGAAAATTTCATTAAGCCATTAATCCACCACCGTTGATGGTTATTTGAAGTATTGCTTATTAACAAGAACATGATGATATGAAACATAGGCTTCTAAAATCTAAAGGTAAACTTTGGTAATCACAGGCATGGGGTGAGGCAACCAAGGAATCCATGGTCAGATGGACCTGAAAACATCACACAGTGCCCCATTCCACCCAAGTCAAGCTTCACTCAAGAGATCATTTTTTCCACAGAAGAAGGAACTCTTTGGTGGCATGCCCATAGTGATTGGACACGCGCCACAGTCCATGGTGCCATTATTATTTCTCCAGCTCCTAAGACCACTTATCCATTTCCTAAGCCTTATGCTGAAGAGACAATTATTCTTGGTATGCATTTAAACATTTCACCGAATGTTTCTCCAATTTGCTTAGCATTTAAACATTTAAACTGATCATCAACAGGGGAATGGTATAAGGGAGATGTGATGGCCATAATTGATGAAGCCCTAGCAACTGGTGGCGACCCAAACGTTTCAGATGCTTTCACAATTAACGGCCAACCAGGAGATCTGTACAATTGTTCCAGTGGTATAAACAATAGACAACCTTAATTAAAGATCATAAATCCTGCATCAGAAGATAATTAATATATATATATATATATATATATATATTTTCTCTTATATATGCTGCAGCAACTACATACCGTCTGAAGGTTGACGCCGGCAAGACTTATCTTCTCCGGATAATAAATTCCATAATGAACGAAGAACAATTCTTTGGAATTGCAAAGCACAAGCTCACACTGGTAGCAACCGATGCTTCATACACCAAACAAATAACCGCAGATTACCTCATGATAAGCCCGGGGCAAACAATGGATGTTTTGGTGACAACAAACCAGTCTCCCAGCCGCTATTACATTGTTTCAACTCCTTTTGCCGACTCCACTGCTCCCTTTGACAACACCACCACAACGGCCATTCTGCAGTACAATGGCAATTATAAACCCCCATCATCTATTCCCTTCCCAACGCTTCCTACTTACAATAACAAAACTGCTGCAGAAAACTTTACAAAGCGCTTGAGGAGCTTAGCAAGCAAAGCTCACCCTGTCAATGTGCCGCGAAGTATCACCAGAAGTATCTTTATTACTGTTTCTGTAAATCAGATTTACTGCCCCAATGCATCATGTTCAGGCCCGGATGGTAACAGGCTATCAGCAAGCTTGAGTAATATAAGTTTTCAGACCCCAACAATTGATATACTCCAAGCGTATTACAGGTATATTCTCCCCTGTTCCATTTAAATCATGGTGACAATGTATTGTCACAGGAAAAATACTGGGCGCATCTGCCTAATTTCTTTAAGGGCAATAGTAGTGCACATGGGATTGATGCTTCTTCGTAGATCGTTACAAATGGTATTAAAATAACTTAATAACGTTTTACAACACTGTCAACACAACATGACGTGACCTTTCAAGGGAGGGGACTGAATCAGAACTTTGAGTTAGAGGAGGACAAAACTAAAAATAAAGAATAAAATTGAAGGGGTGTAAATAAATTTTTGAGATCCTACCTCATAAAAAATATATTTTTTGATGGGTGTTTTAAATTCTTGGGGGACTCAAGCTCCCAAACCTTGTACTAGTTTTGCCCAGAAGAAAAACTTGTTTCATACATAACAGTGTTTTTTAAAGATTTTTAAACTTGTCCTCCAATTATGTGTGTTCTTTTCGCCCCTGCCTGGGTCCCACACTAGATAGAGAAGTTGTCCAACACTCATTAGATAAAATTGAGTTTTATAAAGTGATTATAGGAAAGCTTCAAATTGATTAGTTTTTTTGGAATGATAGTACAAATGTGATAAACATTAATTTTTTCTAGATCATTACAGATTTTGACCGTGATACCATTATCGTTTATCTTAAAAACTTAAGCAAATAAAAAAAAAAAGTGAATTTAGTAATTTAATTAATACATTAATTTGTAGCATCTCTAATAACCTTTTTACAGAAATCTTCCCAAGGTTTACAGCGGCAATTTCCCGACGCAGCCACCTTATTATTTCAACTTCACGGGAGATGTGGGGAACAATACAATTTATCCAAGCTTAGGGACGAAGGCCTTGATAGTAAATTACAATGATGCTGTTGAGATAGTGTATCAAGGGACTAATGTTGGGGCAGCAGAGAATCATCCTATGCATCTCCATGGTTATAGCTTCTATGTGGTCGGGACAGGCTCTGGGAATTTCAACAAAAAGACTGATCCCAATTCTTATAATCTCATTGATCCACCAGAAGTTAATACAGTTGGAGTTCCTAAGAATGGATGGGTTACAATCAGATTCATCGCTGATAATCCCGGTACGTTCTTTATTCACACTATAAGAAAAATGGTCTTTAACGATCACGTTATCAATGATAATGACTCAAAAATTAATGTTGCTGATGACCTCCGATTAGCAACAACAATTTGTCGTTCCTAATATGCTGTCCTCTTACGAAGACGGAAAACTCTTTGTTGAAGTTAATTAAGCTGAAAATTACTTTAGATTTACAATGAAGAGGGTGATTAACGTTAAATATGTGTTTTTTCAGGTGTCTGGTTTATGCATTGTCATTTGGAAAGGCACGCGAGCTGGGGTATGAATACTGTGCTGATAGTGAAGAATGGGCACACCAATGCAACAAGCATCCGCCCACCTCCTAAATATATGCCTCCTTGTTCCAAGTCCTAGTTTTAGGAATGCTTTCTACTTCATTAATTTGTGTGAGTGTACTCAAACCAAAATGATAATAATAATAATGCTAGTTTAAAATACTCATTTACTTGACTAATGTTTATGTTAAGATTAAGAGTAATGCTATATATTACATTTTTATCACACAATAATATTCTTTCAACTAACTTTTTTTTATTGTGGAATAGTTACAGAACAAAAATATATTTTTTAATTTCTAATATTACTTTTACATTAATATGCTTTTATATTATAGATTCTATCATGTCTCAAGTGAAAATAAAAGATGAATTAAAAGACTTGTGCAGAGAACGGATGTTACAAGTTAATTAATCAGTTTGATGATCAAGTTTTAGTTTCACCAACCTCTTCAACCTCATCATCCACACGCCATCATAAAAAGGCTGATGAAATCAATTCATATATCTCAGTTCAATTGACTAGGATTCTCAAGATCCCTATGATCTTAGCAAAATGTGAAATTTTAAATCAAAAAAGTTGAAAAGTCAAGAGTACTTCTACCATGTGATCAAGTTACATATATATATATATAGGGACCCCATATATATAAAGAGAGAGAGATAGAATTTTTTAGGAGACTAGAAACTTAACCAAAGATAGTTAACTGAGTAATACTAAAATTACATTTTTATCTTACAATTATTTCATAATAATGATGTGCCAGTTTAGCTTATCATGATCAATTATTGTTTTAAAAGAAAAATAGAGTAATGCTATGCATACTACATAAAGATCCCATAAATATTTCACAAAGGTGACATGACAAGGTCTAATATCCCTTAGATCAACCATTCCTAAAAAAATGAAATATCTAATAATTATTAGACATTGCCACATAACCTTGTAGAATATATGTGAGATGTTTATCTAGAATGTAGTATTACTCTGAAAATATATATATATATATATATATATATATATATATTCAAATTAATTATATATGACCGCCCATCAATATTAATATATTATGAAATAAAAATATTTTATATAGCATTTCTTTAACCCATTACTCTAAGCTTAAAGGACGTTGGACAAATGACCTAGATTCCTCATATATTGCTTCCAATTAAAGCAATCCAAATTCATTCATATATATATCAAAGGGGATCGACAGTATATGGATAAGACAGCCTATTGCAATCAATTACATGAGTTTACCTTCTCTTTTCTTGTTCTTTTTCTAAGCCGACATATGAGTATACTTATGTTAGCTGCACGTGTCCAGAAAAAAGAAAAAAGAAAAATATAATGTCACAGTCACGTACGCCTGCGAAAAACAAAAACAAAACCTAAGATAATAAAAAATGAAAAAAGTCCCATAGATGTGGAAAGCTACTGGCCACGCAGCAACAAATGCCATGAATTTCGTTGCTTATCTCGATCTTGATAGATTTTTTTTTTTTTTTTTTTTTTGAAAGATGAATACGTTCTCATTGATAAATTACGAAGATAGAGCAAAATACTCTATCCTAACAATATCAGAGATACAATCAGGAATAGTAAAAATCCACTGATTAGTTACATTATTTTGAATGGCCATCTTCGATAAATTATGCGCCGCTTTATTTCCGTCTCGACCAATAAACGACACCCGCCAGTGGGGAAACGATTGAAGCTCGGACTTTATATCCTCCAATAGCATTCCGGTTCGGCTCCAGTCATCCTTTGCTGAATTTATTCCATCAACCACAATCTTGGAATCTCCTTCAAAATGGATCCTTTGGTAGCCCAGTTCTCTGCAAAATTTAATTGCCATCAAGAGTGCCCCCGCTTCTGCTAATGTCGGATCCAATCTGCCCAGCAAATTTCTGCACTGAGCAGCAACAACCCTCCCTTTCTCATCCCGTAACACTGCACCATAACCCAACCTTCCCCTCTCCATTTCAACAGAGGCATCCCAATTCAGTTTTATCCAACCCGGAGAAGGAGCACTCCACTTCGAACATACACTCAGCCGTGGACTATTACTACCCTTGGACTGCAGCAGATCAGCGTAAAGTGCAGCAGCTAGTGTAG
Source organism: Corylus avellana (assembly GCF_965113065.1). NCBI lineage: Eukaryota > Viridiplantae > Streptophyta > Magnoliopsida > Fagales > Betulaceae > Corylus > Corylus avellana. Next base: position 24,114,791 of record NC_142496.1, read on the forward strand.
CATTCTGCTTCAGTGTATTAGGATTCAAGAAAGGCCCCCCATGCACGACCTCATTACGCCGCAGCCATAATCGTCGACTAATGCCGACAAATTGGATTACTTCCTCTGTTTTACATTTTTTGAAGATTTCTTTCACGATTGCAAAAAAACTCATACCAGCACTGGAGCTTTTTTGAAATTTGATGCAGCCCACACTCCATACGTCCTTTGCCGAAGGGCATTCCCACAGAATATGCAACACCGTTTCCTCCTCTAAACCACAAATGGGACATAGTGGATCATCAAGTATTTTCCTTCGTTGCAGATTCTTCTTGGTTGGAAGTATGTCATGACACGCCCGCCACAAGAAATTCTTCTCCACGTTTGGTACCTGCAATCCCCAAATATTCCTCCAAACTGAACATAACCCCTTGGGAGAAGAACTCTCGGCCAGCCCCTTTTTTTCTATATCCTTCTGAATATAATAAGCAGAACGTACAGAAAAAATACCATTCTTAGTTCCTCTCCAAATACAAACATCTTCTCTGTTAGGATGACTGATTGGTAAGGAAAGAATCATCTGCACTTCCTCGTTTGAAAATAAGTTTTCCAGCAGCTGGGTCTTCCACCATCGTGAATCTGCATCAATTAGTTCACTAACCGTGGCTTCTGAGTGCAGCAAAAGGGGTGGAGAAAAAACTTGAAAAGTAGAAGGACCCGGGATCCATCTATCTTTCCAAATACGAACTGTCTCCCCATTCCCTATCCGCCAAATCAAACCCTCCTTTAGTAAATCTTGAGAACTGTGAATACTCCGCCATGCAAAAGATGGACGGTGTCCAAGAGATGAATCTAAAAAATTCTGCCCTCGGTAATATTTGGCTTCCATAATACGGGCGATAAAACTATTGGGCTGATTCCATAGACGCCATGCCTGTTTTGCCAACAAAGCTTTGTTAAAACTTCGTAAATCTCGAAATCCCATTCCCCCCTCATTCTTAGAAAACCCCAATCGGCTCCAACTCATCCAATGTATCCTTGACTTGTCTTGGATCCCCCACCAAAATTGTTGCATTAGAGAATTAATCTCCGAACACAACGTTTTGGGTAAGAGAAAAACATTCATACTATATGTTGGTATAGCTTGAATGACTGCCTTAAGCAATATTTCCTTCCCTGCTTGAGACAGAAATTTGAGCTTCCAATCCTGAAGCCTTTTCCACACCTTGTCTTTGAGTTTCTTAAAAGCAGTCATGCGAGATTTTCCCACCAACGCCGGTAACCCCAAATAGGTGTCGTAGCGTTGTGTCTCTGGAATTCTTGCCGCCCCCACAATCTCCTCTCGGGTAGCTAGTGGGGTGTTTTTGCTGAAAAACATCGCCGTTTTGTTACAGTTTAGCCGTTGTCCCGAGGCTTCTTCGTACTTTCTTAATAAGGATGTCAAAAAATCCCATTGGGGAAGAGTACTCCTGCAAAACAGCAAACTGTCATCCGCAAAGAAAAGATGACTAATTCGCGGCCCAAATTTTGAAGTAGGAACCCCCATGAGAGCACCCTCCGTATTTGCTTTAACCACCAAAGCACTCAGAGCCTCTGCACAAATAATAAACAAATATGGCGAAATAGGATCCCCTTGTCTCAAACCCCTAGATGGAGTAATACGCCCACACGGTTTCCCATTCACCACAACCGAATATTTCACAGTTGTCACACACATCATAATTAAATCAATCCACTGAGGAGCAAATCCCATCCGTCTCATCACAGCCTTCAAAAAACACCACTCTACTCGGTCATACGCCTTACTCATATCCAATTTTACGGCCATAAATCCTTTCTTGCCTGACAACCTTGTGTGCATCGTGTGTAACGTCTCATAAGCAGCTAATACATTGTCCGTAATTAACCGCCCTGGAATAAAAGCACTTTGTGTGTGTGAAATAATGTCAGGCAAAATCTTCTTCAACCGGTTAGCTAGGACCTTCGAAATTAGTTTGTACAAAACATTGCACAAACTAATTGGCCTAAATTCTGTAACACAGGATGGGTTTTTCCCCTTAGGAATAAGAGCTATATTGGTCATATTCAAACGAGATGGCATAACACCCGAATTGAGCACCCCAAGAATAGCCCGACAAACCTCATTACCCATTACCTCCCAATGGGTTTGAAAAAATCCAGCAGTAAAACCGTCGGGTCCCGGGGCCTTTAAGGGCGCCATTTGTTTAAGTGCCAAATTTACCTCCGCTTCCGTGAAAGGTAGCAGCAAATTTTTATTCATTTCTGCAGTAACTTTTGTATTTATAGGCTGAATACACTCCTCCATATCTCCTACAGGTCCAGCAGAAAATAAATTTGCAAAATAATTCACAAAAGCTACCTGAATAGTCTCCGGAGAATCCCATGTACCACCCGACTCATCTCTGATTTTAGAAATCAGATTTGTTTTACGTCGTTGGTTTGCGCATGCGTGGTAATATTTTGTATTTCGATCCCCCTTCATAAGCCAATCCGCCTTTGCTCGTTGTTTCCACTTTACATCCTCTTGATCCAATAAAGATTCAAGGTCTTGCTGAATTTTTTTAAGCTCCCCTGCAGCCCATAAAGTCTCACAACCCTGTACCTCATTTAGTCTTTTCTGTGATGCCTTAATAGCAGCTGATGTCGAGCCTTTGACTTGCCTTCTCCATCTGGAAAGGCTAGCTTGACAGCGAGAGAGTTTCTCTCCCAGCTGTAGCCAATTGTCTCCTTCTTCCGATAAAGTATTCCAGGCTTCTAGAAAAACCTCCTGATACCCCGGCTCATGAATCCAGCAGGCTTCAAAGCG